>NC_059360.1:47552500-47657500 GCF_019703515.2 Myxocyprinus asiaticus | reverse complement strand
AAGCCCGAAAAACACTTATTTCAGGCCTCTTATTTTAAATAAAAGGGAGACTTGGCTCCATTAAAATACTCTATATTTAACTATTTACCAAATTAAGCTTTTTATAGCCTAAATATTCACCAGATTAAGGAGATATATATATATATACACACACACACACACACACACAGTATAACCATTTCACCAGATGATGGTTTTTTATTATTATTCGCATGATGAAGTTGGAGACACGATATATGTGCTGACGGGCACGTTTTCATATAGACACATTTTTCTTTTCATGCCTTCGCTTCGATGTGATCAGTGATCACTTTTATTTCACCTCTAGAGGCCACAGAGGAACATGGAGGAATAAAAAAAAATTAAAAAAAACTATTGGCAACTTCAGCATGAATTTTTGCCAATAACTGATAGTTCCAATAAAGCAACTATCGGCACCGATTAATCGGTAAAAACCGATATATATATCGGTCTACCTAAATTTGTGAAGCAACAAAAATCACAGCCAATCAGAAAATATTTTGTTTAATAAACAGCTATGCGGTAGCAAATGCTATGCAGCTCACGTTGGATGATTTATTGATGGTGATGGTCAGATCATCTGATTTTCCCTTCCTGTTGTGCAGTGACATCCCTTCCTGTTCTGCCCGCTTTTTATCTTCCTCCACCTCCTGTAAAGAGAAACCAACAGGACAAATACAAGATCACAGACACCCAAATTACACGTGGCCAAAACAATGCATATGTTGAGAATATACTTTAAAAACCATTAGCTTTTTTTTTTTTTTTTTTTTGGTGCAATTTTGTATGGTGACACTAGTGTAGCAGAAATTACACACTTAAACTTTAATGTGCAGAAACAGTTATGAAGCACACCAGAACGGTGGAAACTTCTCACCTGGTAGCGTTTCATAAGTGCTTCATTTTTCTTTCGTAAGGCCTCAATCTTTCTATTGAGCTCTGCATCCTTCTGGTCCTTCTTCATCCCCGTCATCATCTCTGTGGGACTCTGAGCACAGAACACTATATTAACATCTCAACATCACAAACACAATAACTTGGACAACCTGTAAATTACACAGATCATGTCTGAAAATAGATTTCCTGCTTTTACTGCATCTCAATTCACACAGAAATAAAATGGTTTTACACAAACAGAACTGTTTTGAACCTATATTATAACCTATATTATTTTCAGAACCCATCACATGTTTAAGGATGTCTAAACAGTTCGGAGCAGAAATAATGGATTATATAAAGTAAATTAGGCTTCTTTTATAAGGCATAACTGCCTAAATTACTCATGTTGAAAATCAGAATAAACAGGCAAGCAAATGCACAACAAAGAAATTAAAACACTGGTGTTGTTGTGATCAGTTCATTAACTGTTTATTGTAACATGTTTCTATAACACATGTGCAGCTGTGTGTCTGTGCAGAGGGACGTGCCATTATTAGCGTCAGCTGTTACGACACGCAACATGAGCCACGGGCACCAAAACACCCCATGCCATCAGCTGCTTCAAGATGTCTCGCGTTAAAATGATTCCAAAAGCTGTAGACTATAAACAATCATAACCCTGAGGTCATGATCAGAAATCACAGCTCTGACTTAGACAAAGAGAATATTGAGATTTTGCAAGGATATTTTTATCGATTATGAGATACATTTAGATACATAAACATTTCGTAATGTTTCACAAATCTACCAAATTGTATTCTTATACCAGTAGCACTTAGTTAAGTGAAATTTATATAAACTAAAAAAAAAAAGCAGCTCATTACAAAAAACTCCACAATCGTGGCGCTAATTAAAACATAAGTGTCAATCAATTAAAAAAAATAAACACACGCAGGCAATTTGCAGACATTTACATTTATTCATTTGGCAGACTCTTTTATCCAAAGCAACTTACAAAAGAGGAATAATACATCATAAGAGGATAAAGCGGATTCATCTTAAGGAGACAGTGATATGAAAAGTGCTGCATTACAAAGTTTCACTAGCATCAGAATAGTAGTATCCAAGACAGATTAGAGTGCAACAAGTTTTTTTTATGAGTGAATGGTTAAGTGCTCATGGAAAAGATGTGTTTTTAGCCATTTTTTGAAGACAGAGAGTAAAGTCATTCCACCAGCGTGGTACGATAAAACGAAACATCCGGGAAAGTGTTTTGGTGCCTCTTTGTGTTGGTACAACAAGGCACTGCTTATTAGCCGACCACAGGCTTCTAGTGGGCGCGTAGCTCTGCAGAAATGATTTTAGGTATGCTGGAGCAGACCCATTGACTGTTCTGTATGCCAGCATCAGAGTCTTGAATTTGATACGTGCATCAACCGGCAGCCAGTGGAGAGAGACAAGGAGTGGTGTAACATGCGCTCTCTTTGGTTCATTAAAGGCCAGACGTGCTGCTGCATTCTGGATCATTTGCAGGGGTCTAATTGCACATGCAGGGAGGTCTGCAATGAGAGTGTTACAGTAGTCCAGTCTAGTTATGACAAGTGACTGGACAAGCAGTTGTGTGGCATGTTCAGAGAGGAAGGGTCTTATCTTCCTGATATTGTAGAGTGTAAATCTACATGATCGTGCTGTCTTTGAGATGTGGTCTGTGAAATTGAGTTGGTTATCCCTAGATTTCTGACCGTTTTGGAAGGCGTTACTGTAGTTGAACCCAGCTGAACCCAGCTGAACGGTGATGATGTGTTCAACAGCAGGATTGGCTGGAAAGACGAGGAGTTCAGTCTTTGCTGGGTTAAGTTGCAGGTGGTGTTCCTTCATCCAGGCTGAGATGTCTGCCAAACTGGCTGAGATTCAAGCAGTCACCGTGGTGTCATTGGGCTGGAAAGACAAGTAGAGCTGTGTGTCATCAGCGTAGGAGTGGTAAGAGAACCCATATGCTTGAATGATGGGTCCCAGTGATGTTGTAAATACAGAGAAGTGGCCCAAGCACTGAGCCCTGAGGTACCCCAGTAAGTACCTGATATGACTTGGATACCTGACCTCTCCAGGCTACCTTGAAGGACCTACCTGAGAGATAGGACTTAAACCAGTCAAGTACAGTTCCTGTGATGTCCAGAGTAGTGAGGGTGGACAGTAGTATCTGATGGTTGACAAACACATATTGATGCACATATTGATCTGACGTGCACATATTGATCTAACTGGTGTCCGGCAGGAAAAAAATCGTAAGTCTGATCGCTTTTTAAAGTAATAGCACACCTAAAACAAAAATTATAAATTAATACAAATAAAAATTCCACAATTTGAGGTATCATTCAAGACAAAAAATGCAGGACGAGTTACACTCAGAAATTTGATGTTGAATTTCTTTTAATTTAAATTAGGGCTGTAAATCGTTTACAGTTTTTCAGCAAATTAAATAATGTGACTGAAAATTAATCACAATTAAACACATAACATTATTTACTGAGAAAGACCCCCAAACAAAGATAATGTAGTATATATAGGGATGCACTGATGTATTGGCCAACAATATTTATCAGACAATTATTGACCAAATTAAAATCATCGGCAAATCAGTTTTAAGCTTGAAAACGCCGATATGAAAAACAATGGTTCATTTATAATTATTAACACACTTTGCAAAAACTCTGTGAATTCAAATGCACAATCCAGAAATAATGACAGCCAGAGAATATAGAAGGGTTGGCACTCCTGAGAACATGTAATATTTCATTTATTATTTCTCATTCTCACATTGAGGAGGAAAATAGTTGTGAAAGCGGCAACCATCTAAAACACTTTGAAACCAGCAGACTTTGACTTCTGAGACATTGGTATGGTATCCATTAAGGCTGCATGATTGATTAAGATTGAAGTCACAATATGGTCAAGTGCGATTACGAAAGCTTGAAAGGCTGCGTTTAAAAATAGACTGCAATCAGCATTGTGTGAGCAAGCGGCGCCCTCTAGCGGTCTGCATGGCATTTTCCATTATGCTTTACACCACTATAGAATTTAAAAGGCCGTTTTGTTCCTTTGGTAACTTTTTCCCCCCCATGATGTGGTTGACATTTACGTGGAATTGCCCAACATAATGTTTGCATAATATGAATTTGTGATGTTCTATTATATACAGTACAAAAATGTAAGATTTGTTGTTTTGAACTGCACAAACAGAAGTGCAAAAATGTTTTAGAGGTACAAAATAACCTTTTTGTTTCCACATCAACCATCATTCTTTGTTTAGTTATCTTTCTTTTTTTTCTCTTCCATTTATCTTTCATTGTGGCTCTCTTTAAAAATATTGGCCTGTCATGTGTTCAACTGATCCAGTCCATGTTCAATGGAAACTATTTATTGTTAGAACAATAAAAAGTCTTAGCACCTTTTTAAAACATAATTGCTAAGCAAAACAGTGATCTGATGACAAAATAAGGTAAGTGGCAAAATATCGGTATCAGCCAATAGTTTGTTAAAATCGGTATTTGCCAAAAATGTTCATATTATATATTATTAAAAAAAATCATATTATATAGTATAATAATAATAATTGAAATAACAAAAAATATAATATATAATAAATACTAGAATTCAGATAATTCAAATACATAACATCAGTTATATATATAGTGTACATTTGTTTTATGCATTATTTTTCATATAGCCTAATTAATTGCACTAAATGCAGTAAATCGCAAAAAAAAATAAACAAAATAAATCGACACCCCTAATTTAAATGTAATAATAGGGTGAGGGGGGTTTGTTGAAATCACTAACTGTAAGTACGAGCAATAATAATCGAATCCACAGTTATGCTGGACATTCTAGCACTTTGGACTAAAGAATTAGCTGTCCTTGTGTTGTGGCCTCAACCATCGCAAAACCAAATGTGTAAATCCTAGCTAAGAAAACAAATGCACAGTGACAATTCACAAATGCACTGCCTTTTAATACATAAACACATAAAGTGTCCAATATCTCCAATGTCGGAAAATACAATGTATTTTAGCCACACATTTAGGCCTATAAGCGTATCGCCTCTGAAAGAATTGCTGCATTTCTGATGTCTGTCTGTAAGTGTTGCAATACGTGTTTGAAAAAGTAGAGCATTCACAGCACGCAAGCATGCTGAATTTACTTTAAACAGCTGCAGGGTTGGCAGCAGGACACGTACTGGATCCTCCAGGGAAGGACGATTTCACCGCACAACTGAAGAAACAACACACCGATTGACAGGTGTTTTACGTTTGGTACTGCAGTGTTAAAAAACAACAAAAGCAGGCATCAAACATGAATACCCTGCAGTGTATACACCCAACAAATTTTTATATCACTGTGGATTCTGAGAGATGGCTCACTTTAAACAGCCAGAGTGCCTGCAGTACTGTTATTAGTGATGTAACCCGACTGACTCCAGGCAAGCGGAACTCCTACACAGATTTGAAGAGGCTTTTAGGGATTTCAATGGGAATACAGTCAGATTTTACATGCTGTGACTCAAAACAGATGAGATTCTCCAGTTCTGAAGATGCTTTTATCCTCCATCTTTAACCATAAAAAACTAAACTACGTTTTCGACTTGACTAACATTGTCAAATGGATTCACATCAACTGCAATGTGACAATTCTGAAATTTCTGTGTTGGCGATTCTGATTGGTTGAGGTGGACAGAGTAAGCCCTGTTATAGACTACACTTAATATCTTAACTCACTTAAGATTCCCAGCATTCCTGTTTCTCTAAGCACATCGAGACAGACTGACATATGTAAGCATATTATGAGACCAGACTTCTCACTGTAGGGAAAAATATGCAGAATAATGTGTCAAATGTGACTAAACTAACTAAAGTTTGCAAAAAGGGATAGATCACACAATAATGAAAATTCTTTCATTTACTCACCCTCATGTCATTCTAAGCCTGTATTATTATTTTTTTCCAAAGAACACAAAGTGGTAAAAGACGCTGGCTACCACACCTGGAGTCGCTAGTTCGAATCCAGGGTGTGCTGAGTGACTCCAGCCAGGTCTCCTTAGCAACCAAATTGGCCCAGTTGCTAGGGAGGGTAGAGTCACATGGGGTAACCTCCTCGTGGTCGCTATAATGTGGTCTCACTCTTGGTGGGGTGCGTGGTGAGTTGAGCGTGGATGCAGCGGTGGGTGGCGTGAAGCCTCCACACGCGCTATGTCTCCGCGGTACAAGCCACGTGATAAGATGCACGGATTGACGGTCTCAGAAGCGGAGGCAACCGAGATTCGTCCTCCGCCACCCAGATTGAGGCGAATCACTACGCCACCACGAGGACTTAGAGCGCATTGGGAATTGGGCATTCCAAATTGGGTGAAAAAGGGGAAAAATCCCCCCCCAAAAGAGAGTCCCAATTTTCCATACTTTGAAAGTGAACAGTGATTTTTACTGCCAAGCCCCAAAAAGGGGAAAAAAGCACAATAGAAGTATGTTAAATGTGGCCTTTGTGGTATCGTTTGAAAGCTTTTCATAAGTAACCATCACTTCTGCATTTAAGTTACATAAAATAACAAAATAAGGCCAGAAATCATTTGCGTCGAAAATCAGCGCCACCTAGTGGTTATGAAAAAAGGGCCGTGGCTAAATCAATAGCTCAGTCTCATGGAAGTTAAAATGGCTAAAAATCGCTTGTAAGCACCTTTAAGTGTATTTCAAATATATAGTGCAGGAGTCGTTCTACTTATGATATTTTAATTGTTCTTTTTTTGTTTTTTTATCCATTATAGAGCTTGACAGTAAACATCACAGTAATTTGGAAAACAACGGCTTGAGTGTTCTCCAAAATAGCTCCTATTGTTTTTCACAGAAAAAAGAAAGTCATACAGGTTTAAGGGGATGAGGACATTGTGACAAAAATGTCATTTTGGATGAACTCACTCTTTAAACTCTTGTAATGTTTAGGAAACCAAGCTCTGAAATGAATTATCAATGCTGCAAACATTCACAGAACATTCCAGCGACTGTTCCCTGCATTCTCATATTTACATATCACATAACAAATACCCCAAAACAGCAGCTCTATCAACTATCTGATGCTCCGAAACTCAAACCGAGGCCTTGTAAACACCGCATCTGTCAGCGAGCTGATGTAAGTTGCAGTTGCTCCTACCATCTTTATCCAGACTGCAAAATAAGGACCAAACAAGACCCAGACATGGAAACGAGACAAGGACAGAGATATGAGTGAGACACGGGGACTGTGGGAGTGAGAACAGAATGAGAAAGAGTGGGACTTACGGTTCTGTGCATGTCAGCAGGGAATTCTGGGATCGTTCCAAGCGGCAGACAGCCGACGCGGCTCGGGGAAGCACATGCGAACATGCCTTGATTACAAAAACGGCGGTTGGGCTGCGAGCCAAAATATCCAACAAACCCAAAGAAAAGCCCTGCTAATGGATCTTACAGCACTCGCCCACTCACCCGCACAACGCAATCGCTCTCTCTCTCTTACTCTGTCTAAAGCACTTGCTCATGGTTAAAATTACCCCTCACCCCCACCCAGCCGTCTGCTGTCATACCCCTTAAAAAAACTCATAAAACACATCTAACTCTAGTAAGGCACATTGGAAGTGAATGGGGCTACTACATAAACACTAAATAATTCCATTTATAACAATTAAATAATTATAAATATATATACAGTATACACTGACGGCCAAAAGTTTGGAATAATGTACAGATTTTGCTCTTATGGAAAGAAATTGGTACTTTTATTCACCAAAGTGGCATTCAACTGATCACAATGTATAGTCAGGACATTAATAACATGAAAAATTACTATTACAATTTGAAAAAAAAAAACTACTTCAAAAGTTCTCATCCAAAAATCCTCTATGTGCAGCAATGACAGCTTTGCAGATCCTTGTTATTCTAGCTGTCAGTTTGTCCAGATACTCAGGTGACATTTCACCCCACACTTCCTGTAGCACTTGCCATAGATGTGTCTGTCTTGTCGGGCACTTCTCACGCACCTTACAGTCTAGCTGATCCCACAAAAGCTCAATGGGGTTAAGATCCATAACACTCTTTTCCAATTATCTGTTGTCCAGTGTCTGTGTTTCTTTGCCCACTCGAACCTTTTCTTTTTGTTTTTCTGTTTCAAAAGTGGCTTTTTCTTTGCAATTCTTCCCATAAGGCCTGCACCCTGAGTCTTCTCTTTACTGTTGTACATGAAACTGGTGTTGAGCGGGTAGAATTCAATGAAGCTGTCAGCTGAGGACATGTGAGGCGTCTATTTCTCAAACTAGAGACTCTGATGTACTTATCCTCTTGTTTAGTTGTACATCTGGCCTTCCACATCTCTTTCTGTCCTTGTTAGAGCCAGTTGTCCTTTGTCTTTGAAGACTGTAGTGTACACCTTTGTATGAAATCTTCAGTTTTTTGGCAATTTCAAGCATTGTATAGCCTTCATTCCTCAAAACAATGATTGACTGATGAGTTTCTAGAGAAAGTTGTTTCTTTTTTGCCATTTTTGACCTAATATTGACCTTAAGACATGCCAGTCTATTGCATACTGTGGCAACTCAAAAACAAACACAAAGACAATGTTAAACTTCATTTAATGAACCAAATATCTTTCAGCTGTGTTTGATATAATGGCCAATGATTTTCTAGCACCAAATGTTCAATTTATCATGATTACTCAAGGATAAGGTGTTGGAGTGATGGCTGCTGTCTAGATTTGATCAAAAATGACTTTTTTCAAATAGTGATGGTGCTGTTTTTTACATCAATAATGTCCTGAATATACTTTGTGATCAGTTGAATGACACTTTGGTGAATTAAAGTACCAGTTTCCTTCCGATACAGCAAAATCTGTATATTATTCCAAACTTTTGGCCGCCAGTGTATTTATAGCAGTGTTTCCTACAGAATTCAGCTCTTGCAATGGGGGGAAATGCTCCGCGTTAACCCCCCAACACACAAACCCCCCCCCAAAAAAGAGGGGGGGGGTTGGGTTAATGCACTTTGGGGAGAATACAATTTGTAATACTAAAACATCTGAAATTTTACAACAATCTCACCTAATTATCACACAAGGGCAACTTTTATCACTGCTTACCTGTGATTATTGATTTGTTCATCTGTATGGATTGGTTTACCAGTTCTCAGCTACATGTTAAAATGAATAACGGAAATTCCCCGCATTATGAACGTGGAACATGCAGGATTTATTACATTTGTGCGCAATACCCGCTATCCCGCGCCGAATTTCAGGCCCTGATAATAATAATAATTATTATTATTATAATAATGATAATGGTTATTATAACTACTTTAAAATGATTACAGAAATATATTAGGCCTACTAGTATGATAAATGAAAATATGTACAGGATTGTTGCTGTTATTGGTGCAGCTAATCTGTGTTTCGCATTGGAAAAATGTTCTTCTCAGGAAAAACTAGTCTGTGGATTTTTTCAAGGTTCGTGTTTGTAGGGTACATCAAATCTTTTAAAGATATTCAGAGTTTTAGAAAAATGGCAGCGCAAAGCATGGACACACTGCGACATCAAGGATGTGAAACTCGGACTGGAAAAAAATTATAATTTAAATTTATTGTGAGGGCACGAGAAACTTATTGCGAGGGCACGCGAAACTTATAGCGAGGTCACGTGAAACTTATAGCGAGGGAACACGAAACGAAACTTATTGCGAGGGCACGCGAAACGAAACTTATTGCGAGGGCACGCGAAACGAAACTTATTGCGAGGGCACGCGAAACGAAACTTATTGCGAGGGCACGCGAAACGAAACTTATTGCGAGGGCACGCGAAACTATTACGAAAGCACGCGAAACTATTTCAGAAAAAAAAAAAAACATTCCTGCCCTGTCCTCTTAAGCCCCGTTCACACCGCCAGCAACTTTGTGTCTTTGTGTCGCAAGACTCTGCAATTTGTGTCGCTAGTGGGCATTTCTACGGTTTGTTGCTGTAACGTTACTGGAGGACTGCACGTCTGGCCATAGCTTTTGAAAATTTTATCACGGATGAGACCTGATTACGGTAAAATTTAGATATCATTACAATTTGACAAGGAATCAGTTCACTTGTCTCTAAAAATGTACATTCTGCAGTGTAGGGTGTTTTATAAAAGGTGCAGCAGTGTTCAGTGCATTAAATCATTAACAAGATGATCAATCTATTAAATGCTCTCACTGAAAATGAATGGGGTCCTTTCACTGGTGGTGTGAACGGGGCTTTAGGGGCTCTGTAGTTGTCTATTCGTATGAGGAAAACAAATGTGGGGTTGCGGGAACGGGAGTGGGCGGGAAGAAAATCATTGCGGGCAGAGAGCGAGTTAACATGGATTAAAATTAAGCGGTAGCATTTGGGTGCGGGATAGAAAAAACCGTCCCGCGCAGACCTCTAATTTACATGTATTATCTATGTGATGTTTAATGTGTAATGTGATTGTATTATTAACTTACACCAAAAGCCCTCCCGCATGACATCAAACCCTGGTCTGTTGCGTTGACTGAAAAAACAATTTGCGTTGTCAAAGCATAGTGTGACCGCCCCTAAACTCGTAAATACGATCATTCCGACATGACTTGAACGCACCAATAGCCTTCCTGTCCAAGGGTGTTTTCACACCTGGCTCGTTTGGACCGTTTGTTTCAGAACCTGGCACGTTTTCTTCCTTGGTTCGGTTCGTTTAGGCATATATGAACATGGCAAACACACCACACCAAAACAATTGGTCCGAGACCGCCAGAACGAGGTGCTCTCGGACTGATTGCAAATGAACTCTGGAGCGGTTCGCTAGTGGTGAGAATGCAAACCGACCCAACGGACCAACAAACCAAACAATATCCCTATAAAAACCATGAACATAACTGAGGGATCTTTGGAGAAGACATCTGTAGATCAGAACTTCTCTGTAATTCATCATCAAAACGTGGATATAGCCTTTTGGCAACTATGTTAGATATAATTGCAGGTTTAAAATAGGAGCTGTTTTATAATTCCTGAGGTAATTTTAGTACGATCGTTTCTCTCTATTGGATAGCAGCAGAACACGGGTAGGACAGCGTTAGCAACTTTTTGACAAATAAAAAACACTTTTACGTGTGGGCATGTGTGTACGTGCGAGCGAGAGATCTGTGAGAACAAGCAACTAATGACGGATAAAAATAACCATGACGGAAACTTTACAACTCATATCCATCCGAGTGATGGATAATTTGTATTTGGAGCACAACCTCTTACTGGCGATAGGGCTGCAACTAACAATTATTTTGACAATCGATTGATCTAACGATTATTTGAACAATTATTCGACTATTTGGCGATTACTGCAACGATTAATCATTAGCTCTTAATCGATTATTCAGCTTGTGCCCCGACTTAAAAGGTTAAAATAAACGTGCTTACTAACAAGAGGACAAAATCATCTTTTAAAAATACCTGTAAATGACATTCACTGAATCAAAGGGAAAAAATATTTTTTATTAAGCACACAGCCTCCCTTCGTAATCTCAATCTGTCAAATGTTGGACAGCATTTGTAATAATTATCAATAAAAATAAATAAATAAAAATCTCCCTTTTTCTCCCCAATTTGGAATGCCCAATTCCCAATGCGCTCTAAGTCCTCGTGGTGCTGTAGTGACACGCCTCAATCCGGGTGGCGGAGGACGAATTTCAGTTGCCTCCGCGTCTGAGACCGTCAATCTGCGCATCTTATCAAGTGGCTTGTTTAGCGCGTTACCACGGAGACATAGCGCGTGTGGAGGCTTCACGCTATTCTCCACGCCATCCACGCACAACTCACCACGCGCCCCACTGAGAGCGAGGACCACATTATTGTGAAATACACAGTGACACATATATTATGATTCAATATGTCACGAGCCATTGCGTTATAATCTAGCTGCATTAAGCGTGTGCCCTCGAGGGACGAGCGTCCCCGTGACAGAGTGTGCATCAGCCGGGTGCAGTTTCAATCTCTCCCCCTTAGATCAGGACATTTGCGCAACTCATAGAAGAGGCGCTGACCACACAGTGAAATGCCAGTTTCGGAGTTTGTAGTTATTTACATGATCTGCTTCCGTATTATTTTAACTTTAATAAAGTTATAACACATTAAATATAACTGCATTAAAGATGTAACGCCGGGGTGTTTCCTTTAAAGAGCTCTGGCTCCACTTATTCCACAAGGAGAGTGCTTCTGTATTTACTTTTGTATTTTTGCATTATAATTCCCTCATACTTTGCGATCTACATCGCCTGAAGCCGTTTGGAAAGTTTAGAGTGCATCTGGACATCTCCTCAGTCAGGCCCAAGTTACTGTTAGAGTTCAATGTGATCTCATGTTATGTTAAATGAGATCAAACGACTATTCGACAACTAAAATTTTTGTCGATAAAAAGTATTGTTCAAAACTATTGAGTCTGTTTTAAACCCTACTAAATTTACTTTTCTGGACGCCACCCAAGAGAACAGTGAAACATTTTTAATAAACTTCTTTAGTCACAAAATTGAGCAGATTAAAGGTGCGACTGTACCTTCACAATTTGATCAACCACTAATTCCTTCCCCATCCAGCTCCCTGACTCACTCTGAACTAGTTTCATCAGCATAGTTAGCAGATGTAGTCTCCAAGATGAAGTGTTCCAGTTACAAGCTGGACATTCATTCTACACGCCTTCTCAAAGACGTTTTCGTGACTATCAGTTTCAGTGTGACAACTATAATTAACAGCTCATTAGCAAGTGGAGTTGTTCCAAGTAGTTTTAAACATGCAATTCTACATCCTTTGTTAAAAAAACCTTCGTTGGATCCAGCAATACACAACAATTACAGACCAATCTCAAAACTGCCTTTTATTTACAAGATTTTGGAGAGAGCTGTTTATTCGCAGCTCTACTCCTATCTAAATACATTTAACATTTTAGATACACTTCAGACACTTGCACAGCACTGAATCTGCATTGTTGAAGGTCACTAATGATATTCAGGTTCACCTGATCTCAGTGCCGCGTTCGACGCTATCGACCATAATATTCTCCTCAATCGTCTTGAGCGTATGGTTGGCATCCAGGGGATGACCCTCCAGTGGTTTTCATCCTCTCTCAAAGAATGGACGTTCTTTGTAAATTTAGGTAATTTTTCTTCTACTTCGGCTCAATTACAGTGTGGTGTCCCTCAAGGGTCACTCTTAGGACCCTTGTTATTTTCACTGTATATGCTTCCCCTGAGCTCTATTTTTAATAAGTACAGCATATCTTATCACTGTTATGCTGACAATTACCAATTTTATTTCCCAGTGAGTGTAGACAAGAATTGTTCATCTGAGAATGCCCTAAATTGCTTCAAAGATATTAAACATGGGCTGGCAAACAATTTCTTACAATTAAATGAAAGCAAAACCGAAGTTCTGATTTTAGGTTCCTCCACGTCCTCCTTACCTGGCCTGGTTGCCCAGTTAGGTCCTCTGTCATCGAATGTACAAGATCATGTGAGGAGTATTGGAGTGATTTTAGACTCCTCGTTACTTTTCAACAAGCAGATCAGTGCTGTTGTCAAGGGTAACTTTTTCCACCTGAGATCTATCGCTAAAATAAAACATTTTCTTTCCCATAAAGACTTGGAAATTGTGATCCACTCACTTATATCAAGGTTTAGACTATTGTAACTCAATGTACATTGGTCTCCCCCAAACTGCATTATCCCGCCTACAGCTAGTTCAAAATGCGGCAGCTAGACTTTTAACAGGGTCAAGAAAGAGGGATCACATTTCCCCGGTTTTAGCATCTCTACACTGGCTTCCGGTGAAATTCAGGGTCGATTTTCAAATTCTGATTTTTGTCTGCAAGGCACTGTCTGGTCTCGCGCCCCAATATATCAGTGACCTTCTACACCCTTACTCCCCAACCAGAGTGCTCAGATCTTCTGATCAACTTCTATTGAGGGTTCCTCGTTGCCGCTATAGATCTAAGGGTGACCGTGCCTTTTCTGTGATAGGTCCTAATCTGTGGAATAGTCTCTCTTTCCATATGAGGTCAGCTTCATCATTAGCCATTTTTAAATCTTCTTTAAAAACATTTTTATTCTGTGGCTTTTGAATAGATAATTGAATAGGTTGAAATGGATTAAGGGTACATACACGTACAGACGACAACGTTGTCAAAACGATCCCCGTTCACATGGATCCACGAAAATGACTAAAAATGCTGTATTATGCACGCCAGGCCAGTAGTTGGCGATGTCACTTTGTAAAGGAACACTACTGCGCACATAAGCATTCTTCCACAGAGCGGTGAATACAAACAATGAAGATGGCGAAAGCATCGAGCAATTTTGTCTAGACGGACGATGAGGTTGCTTTATTACTACAATTACTTTGCTGGAGAAGCGTCAATAAACTCAAAATCTTTAGCAGCACAAACACAGTCCTGTAGTCCGCCATTGTAGTTTTGAAGTACTCGCGCGCATGCATATAGACTGAAAACGTAATACGCGTGCGCATGACATCATCGTTTTCACAAAAACGCGAATTTGTATGTTTACACGGTGACGATAACAGCATCGTTTTCAAAAACTTGCACTTTGAAAACCGTTTTCAAAAGTTTGCGTTTTCAGGCCCCAAAACGCCATTGTTGTGTAAACGAACAGCCAAAACGCATTAAAAGTTTTCCGTTTTTAGTTGAAAACGTTGTCGTGTAAAGGCCCCTAATACATGATGTTTTATTTAAATGTTTTAATTTATTTTATTATGTTTTATATTTAACTTTAAATCAATCTGTTTTTATATATTTTGTTTGTTTGATTTGTAAAGCACGTTTTGAAATGTTGCCTTGTGAAAGCGAACCAAACCAAGAAGAAAATGCAACATTGTAACAATTTAGTCCCCGTTTCGGAACAAATCAAATGGTCTACAGGTCTGAAAACGCATTAAGTGGGTGGTTCTTGGCCTGAATACGCTGTGATGTGGACCAGACTTTATGCTGATGGTCAAAAGTCTGACTTTAAGAGACTATACCTCACGTTTTCATCACAATCTAAATGTCTCACCCCCCAAAAAAGTCCCCACCACTTTTTAAAACATGTTGACGCCCATGATATAACTCTATATAGACACACTGAGTCAAGAAGAACAGAACAGACTCACTTCTTGCAGATGATCTCTGTCTTCATGGAAGTTCATGAGTGTTTTGAGATGTTCCTCATGCTGCATGATGATTTCTCATTCACAGTACGTGTTTCTCAGCTGTTAGAAATGTTGAAAACACACATAAACAATACTTATATAATGTACATATGGCATTACTATGCAACTTAAACATCAAATCAGTACCAGCCAGCATAAACCAGCTGTAACCAGCCTCAAAACAACAACAAATCAGTATAAACCAGCATAAAACCAACATAAAAATCACTAAATCAGCATAAACTACAACAGCTACTAGCTACTTCACGTGTCGTGTACGGTTCATGCATCCACCGTTGTACAAAATAACCCACTGGTGTTTTCTTATTATTATAAAATGTTTCCTGAACATCTGAAACTTTTAATCTAAAGGGTAGATGTGGGTTTATCTACCAACCTACCAATGAGGTAAAACACAATCTTTACTAGCAGCTTCCACTCACTGATGAGACTGAAGGAAATTTTACTCACATTTGGCGCCATCATAAAAGTGTTTGAAATCTTAAAGGGACAGTGCACCTAAAAATGAAAATTCTCTCATCATTTACTCACCCTTATGCCATCCCAGACGTGTTTCTTTCATCTGCATAACAAAAACGTAGATTTTTAGACGAATATTTCAGCTCTGTTGGTCCATGCAATGCAAATCAATGGTGATTAAAACTTTGAAGCTCCAAAAAGCACATACATGCAGCATGGAAGTAATCCATACGACTCCAGTGGTTTAATCCATGTCTTCAGAAGTGATATGACAGGTGTGGGTGAGAAACAGATCAATATTTAACCCTTGTGCATCAATTTAAAAAAGTTACTCAGAGGTCCTTAGAGGGAAAAAATGTCTGAAAAATGTCAAAAAACTGCCATAAAAATATTATATATTAATATTATTTTCCACTTTCACTGACTTAGATTTTTTAACCAACATCAGTCCTGATCATAACTACCAAATATTCATTCATTTTCAGGATTTTAACCCTTTAAATGCCAGTTTTGTTTACATAATGCCACTGTTGTTTTTCACACACACACACACACATTTTTCTCAACACACACATACAAAACACACTCTGACATCCATACCAACACACCCACACAATTTTATCTGCATCATTTATTCAGTTGGCCTGCAGTGCTCTATAATACAGCAAACAGAAAATAGGGAAAAAGCTTGTATTTGCTCCATAGGCTAAACATGAGAAAAATGGCACCATCTGATAGAAAATATTAAACATCTAAATTTTGAAGCGAGGGCTCCGGAATGAAAGCATAATATCATAGAATTCATGATTTTATGCTTTAATGGCACTGGGATCAAATATTGCAGTTTTAATGGGTTTCAATGGGGACATTTTTATCCTGAAGGTCCTGAGTGTAACTATTTTGTGTACACAGTGTATTATAGATGTATTATAGGAACTGAGGTTGAAATATCAAAATTCCCCCAAAAATACACACCTTTGGCAAAATTTATGCCGTTGGCATTAACACAGTCAAAATGATCGAAAAAACTAAAATGAAGAAGACAAAATTGTCCCGAAGGTCACACAAAGGTCAAGTCAACCAGCCCTCATTTGCACATTTACGAGAGGACTTCTTCTTTCGCTTTTTTGGCGGTTCACATTCTTCGTGCATATAGCCACCTACTGGGCTGTTAATATTATTTATTTATTCTTTACCTTTCCTTTATCCTTCCCTTTTTCTTTACTTTGTCCTCCCTGCCCAGTAGGTTGCAGTACATTGTGAAATTACAGGAAAATGTTCGAAATCAATGGACGTTGTTGAGTCATTGCCCGAGGAAAGAAACTGTTAAGTGTAAATTGCTGGTTACGTTTGTCAGTGTAGGTGGTTCATGTCAACATAATATCACTACAGAATGTTTGTATCCATTAATATGCAGCCAATTATGTCTTGGTGAAGTGGCCACACCTGAAACATTCACTGTAAACCACACCTGCTGCTCGGGAGGAAACTAACCAGTGTTTAGTTGCATGACAGGTCATATTCACTAAACCATGCTTCTATAGTCAAAGGGTTTCTGATTTCATTATTGTTTCATATTACAGTGCTATATTCATCTTTACATATCAGACATTTTTGGCATGGTTGCAATCTGTGACTTCCAGTTAAGTCAACATGCAAACAACAAATAAGATAAATGTATTGATAGTTACAGTTATACCTTTAAAATTAACATGTCACTCCTTTATAACACAATGAGCAATGTGAAATAGGCTTTAATCTAACACAATGTGCAATTACCAGGAAATCGACTCTATTGCATTATTTTCTATATTTCGTAACGTTGCATTTTGTCTTCGTAAAAAAGTACGTTTAACAATACATAACACTGCAAGTCAATAAAGCACAACGCAAAGCCTGATTTTAAAATGAGCTCAAATATAGAAATAAGAGCACTTGTAAACAACATATATTTTCATTAGTAGTTTTAGGCATGGATCAAAATTAAAAAATAAGTATGCTGTACTATGAGTCTTTCAGAAACTTTAAGAGCTGATGGTCTCCGATCAGACCATTCAGATATGATTATGCGCATACTCATTGTCATTAATACCGGTTAATTAGATTCTTAAGTGTTCATCCCAGAGCAAAGAGTTTCATTAGTTGCATTTGGGCCATTTTACACTTTAAAAAATGAATATGCTTGTGTTGTAATTTGAGAAAGTATTTCCTTAAATTATTAATTTAAGTATTAAGGGTATAGCAGACTTTCAACCCTGTTCAAGCTCAGACACTTAAGCTACATTCATTATAACTTGATTATTTACACAAAGGATGACAAACAGGATGGAAATAAAGTCTGTTTGTTTGTGCTGTATGAATGATACTGTACCTCAAATCATGCAGCATGTAGAAAAGAGGAGTTCTATTACTATTCCACCAACAAGTCTAATATTTAGTGTATTTCTTTACCATTTATATTGAATAACTTAATTCTCACTTATGATTTAAATTAAATGTATGTGTTCAATTATGTCTGGTCTTGACTCCAAATTCAACAAATTCTCAAACAGCACATGCAGTGCTGGATAGTAATGGATTACATGTAATCTGGATCATGCAATCAAATTACAAAAATCAAGTTCTTGCAATTAGATCACATTACATTTTAAAATACTCATGAGCAAAATAAAGTTACTTTTATATGGATTTCATGATTGTATATTAATTAGTTTTTAATTCTAAATCAGCCTACTGCTGATACACATTCAGGAAGAGAGGGGAAGGTTGTGGAATCACTGTAAAAGTAAAAAAATCAGTAAAAATTTACGGTAAAATACTGGTAAATGTGGTTGCCTGAAATTTACCATAAAAATACAGTGACCATGTTTCAGGCTTTACGGAATGTCATTTTAATGCCGTATATTTTACGGTTCACTATCATTTCTATTAATAAATTATATAAACTTGATATACTAACCTTCTGAAACTATAAAAGTCTGCTTTTCACTTTAAAATGTATTGTTAATAACCGTAATGACTACAAAAGGTCACATGATGACGTAAGGTTCATCAAGAGTGACCTTTCCAAGAGCAATAATTAATATACATGTAGAAACACAAACATAAAACATCATCAGGGTAACACGTGTGAAATTAAAATAATGCAATTAACATTAACTAATCTACATAAAATATAAGAGAGAACATCCCAACGTACATATCTGATATTAAAAAATAAGAAGAAACAAAACTATTCCCATAAAATACAGTATAATGAAATGTGATAGGTCACGCAGGGACTTCTGGGAAAACCTAATTATTGTTTATCAGTGTAATTTAAACAATAGTTTAATGTATAGGCCTATGTACTCTCTTGTTAAATATAATATACATTTTTACCGTTAATTGTACGGTAAAATCATACTTTTTACACCGAAACAACTACATTTATTAAATAAAGTTACATGTATTTTTTTGTAAAATATATTATAATTTTTTTCCATATCCGTTGAGATAACTACCTGTTAACCAGTTAACATTTCTTGAAACGGTTAATTAACTGCAGCATTTTTACATTCTTTAACCATAAAAATCAGACATTTTTTTGAATTGCACAACAGTTTAGTTCAGATGCATCAAAATGGACAAATATATGTTATTTTCTATTTACAATCTAATCCACACATACAAAGTTTGTTTTTGTATTTGGCTTCAGAAATGTTTTTTGTGATATTGATTCACAAATATGACAGGTCTGATTTGTAAGCACACTTGGACGGTGTTTGTAATGCAGAACTTGCTGGTGTAAGACCACATTTGTTAAATAAGTCTATAATTCTAGAAACTCTCCCAAAAGAAATGCATGTGAATATTTTAAATTGGAACGTTTACGTGACAAACGACAAGTAAACAAAATCATATCAATTCTCATATTTTTATTACGTTTTCTTAAATTAATTTAAAATGATACATAATCATCATACTAAAATGCATGTGAGTTTGAATCCCAGGGCGTGCTGAGTGACTCCAGTCAGTCTTCCTAAGCAACCAAATTGGTCCGGTTGCTAGGGAGGGTAGAGTCACATGGGGTAACCTCCTCGTGGTCGCTATAATGTGGTTCTCGCTCTCGGTGGGGCGCGTGGTGAGTTGTGCATGGATGCCGCGGAGAATAGCGTGAAGCCTCCACACACACGCTATGTCATTGCGGTAACGTGCTCAACAAGCCACGTGATAAAATGCGTGGATTGACGGTCTCAGACGTGGAGGCAACTGAGATTCGTCCACCACCACCCGGATTGAGACGAGTCACTATGCCACCACGAGGATTTAGAGCACATTGGGAATTGGGCATTCCAAATTGGGGAGAAAAATAAATAAATAAATAAATAAATAAATAAATAAATAAATAAATGCACGTGACATCAGTCAAAACATAGGTCACAGGTTATCCAAAAGTAATCTGAAAGTAATCAGATTAGATTACCTAAAATGGTAATCTAAGAGATTACATACAGTAAGTGATTATAATTTTAGTCATGTAATTTGTAATTAGTACCAGATTACAATTCCAAAGTAATCTACCCATCATTGAGCACACAAAAGCTCTGTTCAGTCATACTCTGAAACATAACCAAATCTGCAGTGTCTTTTTTTTTTTTTTTACACCCAATTTGGAATGCCCAATTCCCAGTGCGCTTTTAAGTCCTCATGGTGGCGTAGTGATTCGCCTCAATCCGGGTGGCGGAGGATGAATCCCAGTTGCCTCCGTGTCTGAGACCGTCAATCTGCGCATTTTATCACGTGGCTTGTTGAGCGTGTTGCCACGGAGACATAGCGAGTGAGGAGGCTTCATGCCATCCACCGCGGCATCCACGCTCAACTCACCACGCGCCCCACCGAGAATGAACCACATTATAGCGACCACGAGGAGGTTACCCCAGGTGACTCTACCCACCCTAGCAACCGGGCCAATTTGGTTGCTTAGGAGACCTGGCTGGAGTCACTCAGCACAAATCTGCAGTGTCTTTAATCCAGGATGCTCTCACCTATTTGGCATGGACCTAGGAAATACAAGTGGTAAGCGTAAGTGATGTTGCAATTCAAACGAAGTATTGTTATCTATCACAAATCTAATAACTGACATGCATGGTTATTTCAAACCTGCCTTTGAAACTGGAACTGGATGAATCACCTCCACCTCATTACTGCAGTTCAAAAAATAATTAAATATAATTGTAATTATATTGTGCAATTGTATCATTGTATTATGTGTTCTTGTACTGCCTATTTTCTTTTAAATGGTTTAAATGACTAAACATGGTGACTCTCCTTATCAACCGTTATCCTATATTCTCACCCCAGTATTTCATCCATTTATTCAAACATCCGATATGATGTAATTCTATTGTCTATTGTGCAAACACCATCAAGTTATTGCTCTATCACAGCTGGAGTTCAGCACATTGACTATCAACATGTTCCACTTTGATAGACACAAAGTGTCACAATACTGCATGTCTCCAATTTCAACACTGGATGTATTGTTTTAGCATTTCAAAACTCACACAAACTTATTTTAATGTACTGCATGTCAAGACAAGGAATAGAAAACGTGAAAAGCACAAGCCCACTTTCTAGAAAGTGGGCTTGTGCTTTTCACGTTTTCATTCCTTGTCTTTTTATTTCAGTGCTAATTAGCACAGATGATTCATCTCCATTAATCTCTCCATAGATTTATAGGTGTAGCTTATAGGATGAGTAAGATCATAACAACACCCTCCTGACAGGCTGCCAAAACTATTGAATTCCCATCATGTGATGACTTATAAAACAGCACATGCTTTGTGTTCTTTTCTTTTGAATCTTTCAAATAAATGTTTTATGTTAAGGTACTGTATATGTCTCCATTGAACACTAGCTAAGTGTAGTGAACAAATTACTCTGGAAATTGAAAATATGCATTGGAAAATATCGTTTTTTTCATGTAGGAAAATAAATAGCTTGAGGTTTTAGGCTTCATGATCAATCAATCACATAATCAATCAAATCCAGAACCCACTGTTTGATATTGAACTTGATTAACATCTGGGAAGATTTTTCCTCGTATGACTTTTGTTGTCTTTCTGGTTTGTGATGTGAAGTGGGAATGTAGGCCATAATTATGATTCCTTCAACTGTCTGTTTCTGTGGACATGCCAAAACATTTTGGGCGTTCCTCTGTCCGGACGGCATCAACAACATTCATTCCTCTCCCACAAAAGAACAAACATCTACAGTTCACAGCATGTACAATAAATGTACATTTATACTTATACATTTAAACCTGTTCTGATCAGATGTCACAGAAATCATGTCAGTTGCCTCAGAAGAATTATAGAAATTTCATTTGGAATTAAACTGGTAGAGCATACAGCAGGTCATGGGTTTGATACAAAGTGAATGCACATGCTGATAAAATGTATAGCTTGTATGCTGAATGCACTGTAATCTGCTTTGGATAAAAGCGTCTGTAAAATGCATAAATGCCATATAATGAAAACAAGTTTAGTGCATCAACCAGCAAAATACCTGAAAAAGACTAATAGAGTTGGTTGAGTTTAGCAGTTTCACCTATTGCAGTTAAACCTTAAATATGTTTTTTTTCCCTTCAATTCAATGTTCTATCTATTCGTGCAGTGGGCTATTTTCATGTGCACACATATAACTCCACATGCATACCTGTTTTTCCATTGTAGGGTGTGGATGAGCAGGTACGTATCAGTCTGTCACCTGAGGGTGTTTCTGATGTATAAATACAGGCAAGAATAAGGGTTTTTACAACGGAGAGCAAGAAGAGACTCGAGGTAAGACAATCCACATTTGAACAACTTCTTCCCTGCGACACATCTCAGGTTTATCCGTAATGTCTTCATGTGCAAAGACTGTTTGTTAACACAGGGCAAAATACATTAAATATGTTGCAACATTTAGAAATGTTACTTGCTAAGTAAACAAAGAACTTGGCTTTGCTGTAGAAGTTGACATGCATATGAATAAAATAAAAATGCAATTAAAAGCACAGTTATATTTATTTATTGTGTTTTTTTATTTCCTTTTCTTTTTTAAATTGTGTAGTATCACTGTCTGTCATATTTACGGATTTCAAAATGAGTGGACAGGGTAGGTGATATTTTATATAAATGTACTGACATGTTATAAACTGTTTTAGCATCTTCCCATTTGACTTTTATTAAATACTGTATTTAAGATATGTTTAGACTATTACATTTACAAAATTCCAGTTATTTTGTCAATTAAATGCCATCATGAAAAAAAGTGTTTATTTGTGTTTTCTTACTGTTTTCTGCAGAAAAGCAAAAGGTGAGAGATGACTTTATTTTCTCTCTCAAATAGCAAAATATTTTTGTGCATATTAATTCTATGCATTCATTAATTCATATTCGGGAATGAACTGAAATAAGGGCTGATTTTAAAGAATGATTCACTGATTGTATTGTATGTGAACAGGTCTGCGTAAAGAAGGTTTCAGACTCAGAGGTACGAACATAATGTGTTTTTATTTTACTATGCATCAGTGCATGCTCTTATGTTCTGTGTGGGAGAGAAAGTAACCTAAAGAAGTGACGTTATATTCTCACGTGCAGTTTAAACAACTCCCATTAATCACTCACTGGCTGACACATTTTGAGCAAAGCTCCTCACAATTAGTTCAAGAACTTTGCCATTTAATGCTCATCATGTGTTTCCTGTCTTGTAGAGCTCTGGAGATGAAGGAGGAAAGGTAAAAACAAATATATATGTATGAAAAAAAAAATAAATAAATAAAAAAAAACCTGTAAATTTGCAAAAATTAAGAAGTTATCTTAAATTAACCCTTCACTTTTTTCCCTGTATTTTTTACATTTTCCTTGAAAACAATCCAAACACAGTATTTCCACAGACTTTTCTAGCAATATGGTGAAAGGCACAAGTTGCTCAAATACGATTGGTCAGAATTTTTTTTAAGGCGGAGCTTAGCGAAGGCTCAGCTGCCCTTTCTAATTGTACTGCTACATCTTGACAGGGAAAGGGAAAAGTCAAGTGTCCTGGAAAGGGAAAAGGACAGCATGAACAACATGACAAACATGATAAACATGGACAACATGGACAACATGGACAACAAGGCCAACAATGTCAACAAGGTCAACAAGGTCAACAAGGCCAACAAGGTCAACAAGGTCAACAAGGCCAACAAGGTCAACAAGGCCAACAAGGTCAACAAGGTCACGGCCACAGTCACGGAGGTGGACAGCAAAAATGTAAAAAATGAGTCTGAGGGCCTGGTGATGGTCAGCGCCCAGTGCTGTACTGGGTCTCAGCTGCATGTTGAATCTATTCAGTTGAATTAAAACACCCTTAAACAAATTGTGTCCATTTTAATTTTTTTTTTTTAAAGAAATTTAAGGATGGTATACAGTATATAGATCTGCAAGGCGATTTGTGGTGTCGAAATAGAAATATCACAGATGTGAGAAAAGTCAAAATAACTAGATATAAAGCCACAAAAACAATAAATAAAAGTTATGAGAATGAACACACAAAGTGTGTAATAGAGTGCAAAAGAGACACATTTACCATGACTGGAATACAATATTAAAACTGTTGCTGTTTTAAGCAAAAGCTGACATTGAATCACAAAAAGTAAATGGTACTAAAAGACTGAAATTCATAGTGAAACTGCTGTGGAAGAACAGAAATATCTGAGAAATATGACAGACCTTAAATGCCCTTAAACTAGCCAAAAAAAAAGTAGTAGTTCTATTTGGGATGTGGTCTTTAACTAGAGTATAATAACCCACATGATAATTATTTCAATCATATTTCTGGACTTGAAGAAACAAAACCCGACACGTGAAGGCTAGTTGTGGACAACCGAAGGACAGGTCCATCTAGAGCCACAAAAATTCACAGAACAAGTATGTACAAATGTATTCATTGACAAAACCACTTACATGAAAGATTCTGGCTTGATTGTGCAATTTTTGCACCACCGATCACAATATTAAAACCACTTTCTCTTGGATGGTTTGAGTTGGGCCACTCAAATAGCAATTTATATACAGTAGCAGTGCAGACCTGTTTTTAATGGGTATAAAAAATTTTTTTTTAAAAAAACTAAATTTCTTACTCCTAGAGGTCTCAGTGTATTAAGCTGGGCAACAAAGAATCTATTAAAACGTATGTAATTTGATTGGATGTATAGAATCAGTGCTTTTTGGTCTGGGTCAAGATAAACATGGTTTGAAACTTAAATACCCACAAGATCCTTGCATTTGGAATTGCATTTAGTTTGAACATGTGCTCTCATCTTATGCTGTTGCTTGTTTCAAGCAAGTGTGGTTTGGTGTCTGTACAGCAGTTTTGCCTTTGAGTTTGCTTACCGCCCCCTGCTGAAAGCAGGTAGTACCTCAAGCTTGAATTGCTTTGATGGTAGGAATCTTCTATATTATGGTCAGGGGACATTGCATAACTTAAGCCATAAAATCAAACTGATATAAATGAATAGTTACACTTCAGCTTAAGTCTGCATTTTCCCCTCAAATGAAAACCAACTAAATCTTTGAAAGTAGAGTACAACTTGCCACTAGGGGCACCAAATGGAACTGCATAGCAAGAGTGGCCAGATGAGTAACTTTAAAGACCAGAATTTTTGCAATACAATTCAGAAAATTTCTAAGGTAAGTTCTATTACCACCAGTGTCCAATTGGTCATCAAAGCACTTTAGCAGAGAGGAGATAGAAACACTGACACTAGTGGTTGTTTACATTTATTCATTTAGCAGATGCTTTTATCCAAAGCGACTTACAAAAGAGGAAAACATAAGCGAATCATCTTAGGAGACAGTGGTATGAAAACTGCTGTATTACAAAGTATCACTAGCATCATAATAGTATTCAAAACAGAATAAAGTGCACAGAAATTATTATTATTATTTTTTTTTTAATGACTGTTTAAGTGCTCATGGAAAAAATGTGTTTAGTCGTTTTTGTAGACAGAGAGTGAGTCAGCTTCACGAATGGAGTTGGGAAGGTTGTTCCACCAACGTGGTACGATGAAGCTGAAAGTCCGGGAAAGTGTTTTGGTGCCTCTTTGTGTTGGTACAACAAGGCGACGTTCCTTAGCCGACCGCAGGCTCCTAGTGGGCGCGTAGCTCTGCATAAATGATTTTAGGTATGCTGGAGCAGACCCAGTGACTGTTCTGTATGCCAGCATCAGAGCCTTGAATTTGATACGTGCATCAACCGGCAGACAGTGGAGAGAGACAAGGAGTGGTGTAACATGTGCTCTCTTTGGTTGATTAAAGACCAGATGTGCTGCTGCATGCTGGATCATTTGCAGGGGTCTAATTGCACATGCAGGGAGGTCTGCAATGAGAGCGTTACAGTAGTCCAGTCTAGTTATGACAAGTGACTGAACAAGCAGTTGTGTGGCATGTTCAGAGAGGAAGGGTCTTATCTTCCTGATATTGTAGAGTGTAAATCTACATGATCTTGCAGTCTTTGAGATGTGGTCTGTGAAATTTAGTCTGTTGTTGATGGTTACCCCTAGATTTCTGACCGATTTGGAAGGCGTTACTGTAGTTGCACCCAGCTGCACGGTGATGATGTTGTGTTCAACAGCAGGGTTGGCTGGAAAGACATGGAGTTCAGTCTTGGCTGGGTTGAGTTGCAGGTGGTGCTCCTTCATCCAGGCTGAGATGTCTGCCAGGCAGGCAGAAATTCGAGCAGTCACTGTGGTGTTGTTGGGCTGGAAAGACAAGTAGAGTTGCATGTCATCAGTGTAGCAGTGGTAAGAGAAACCATGTGCCTGAATGATGGGTCCCAGTGATGTTGTGTATATAGAGAAGAGAAGTGGCCCAAGCACTGATCCCTGAGGTACCCCAGTAAGTAGCTGATGTGTCTTGGATACCTCACCTCTCCAGGCTACCTTGAAGGACCTACCTGAGAGATAGGAATTAAACCAGTCAAGAACAGTTCCTGTGATGCCCAGCGAGGAGAGGGTAGAGAGTAAGATCTGATGGTTGACTGTGTCAAAGGCTGCAGAAAGGTCCAGCAGAATCAGGACGGATGATCTGGATTCAGCTTTTGCCCATCTCAGCGACTCAGTGACAGACAGCAGGGCAGTCTCGGTGGAGTGTCCACTTTTAAAGCCTGACTGATTGTCATCCAGCAGCTTGTTCTGTGAAAGATAGGCAGAGATTTGATTGAAAACTGCCCTTTCAAGTGTTTTTGCCATGTATTGGATGAGAGAGGCTGGTCTGTAGTGTTCTATTTGTGTGGGGTTAAGTGCAGGTTTCTTCAGCAGCGGGGTTACTCGAGCCTGCTTAAATTTAGTGGGAAAAGTGCCTGTAAGTAGAAATGTGTTAATTATGTGTGTGAGTGCAGGTAGGATGGACGGAGAAATGGCCTGGAGAAGGTGAGAAGGAATGGGGTCAAGGGAGCAGGTAGTGGGATGGTTGGAGAGGAGGAGTTTAGAGATCTCAGTGTCAGTCATAGGAGAGAACATAGAGACAGAAGAGTTGCATATGGGAGACAGGTGTTTGACAAGGTGTGGTGCTGAGAATGTATTGCGGATTGTTGTAACCTTATTAGTAAAAAATGTGGAAACCAATGGTGGAGTCTGTTTTAATGTAGATGGGAGGGTCATGTTGAATTGAACAAAGTAGTGATCAGAGACATGTAAAGGAGTAATGAGAATATTTGAGTTGGTACAGTTACGTGTAAAGATGAGGTCCAGCTGGTTGCCCGATCTGTGAGTTGCTGTGGTGTGTAGTTTTTCCAAGTCAGATGAGGCTAGGAGAGTATTCAATTTAGTGGCCTGGGGCTTGTCTTGGTGTATGTTGAAATCACCAAGAACCACAAGTGGCCTACCATCCTCCAGCAAGGAAGATAGCAGGACATCCAACTCCTCAAGAAAGTTTGTCAGCTGACCTGGAGGGCGATAGATGACAACAACATGTATTTTTGTGGGTTGCATTGTAGTAATAGCATGGAATTCAAGACTAGTATTGTTACATAGTGAAGAGTGTGTTGAAAAAGTCATGAAGTCAAAAAGTTATGAATGAGCAAACCTCTTCCCCCACCCCTACCGGTGTCGAGGGTTGTGAGAGAAGGAGAAGCTGTTGGAGAGAGCAGCAGGTGTTGCTGTATCCTCTGGACGTATCCACGTTTCTGTCAGTGCCAGGATGCTGAGGGTGGACTGCGTGGCAAAGGCTGGTTTAATTCATGTTTACCATGAATTAAACCTCATTGGGAAAAAACAACCAAATAGTTGCTTACAATACACTGTCATCTGTTCAACTCACAGAAATACCGCAAGTAATACGTTCCAGTTTAGGCCTATGAATGTTAATGTAAACATAAAGTGGCAATTTACCAATTTCATTGGAAAGTGCAAAACATCCACTTAACACTGGTATCACTGGCCTTGATGGTGTATGGGATGAGCGATGAGGATGCAAGTAGAAATCACCCATCCCAACTCGAACCAGTGATAACCTAATTAGAAGTAAACAATAGTAAAAATACAGCTGCAAGAAGCAATGCCAATTATCGGCAGCATGAGCAGCGAAAGAAGCATCATAACACATTTTAAGTTAGAATTCTGACGAATGCTGCAGGAGTTAAAGATAAAAAACAAACATCTATGGCCATGTTTCTCAAGATACACTACTGTTCTATTTGCACATTAAAATCAATCAACGGCAGAACAAAAGTGCTTGCTCTTTTGGCTATTAGTACATTGTTAAATACATTTAATAGACACATTTAATAGACACAATGCAATACATTTATAGACATCTATGCACTATTTAGTTTAATCCAATAATAATAATAATAATAATAATAATAATATATATATATATATATATATATATATATATATATATATATATATATATATCCATGACTAACTTAATTGAAAATAATTTATCTAAATTAAATATTTCAAGCAAGAACATTTAGCCATTGTTTACTACAGGGCATCCAGAAATCACAATGACCCCCCAGGGCAAGGTCCTAAAATATTTTCATTTTACTAAGCAAATGCAACAGTCTTAATTCCTCTTTGGTATTTTTTTTTTTTATTTATAAATTTGGTACTTTCAAATTTGTTTGAAACAATTCTAAACAAATCTATTTGGTCATATTTTCAGGCATGGTCTGCAAATAATCAGCAGATTTCAATTTCATGTTGATTGGACAAATGTTGATTAATAGCAACAAAATGTTTACATAAAATCAAATCATGGCCAACCATGGTATCATTGTTCTCTGCATGACCCACACAATCTAACAAGACCAGTCTCACAACAATGCAAACATGCAGCCTCAAATCCATTTTGGTGTGCTCAATGTCAAATTTGTTGACTGGCCAATGGCTGCTATGTTTCTCAATATATGCAACTGTCCTCATGATCAATGATGGCAATTCCCACAAAGACACTGCATACAAATTTTGAAATTAATCAGACCAATGTTTCTATATTTAGAGCCACTTTCATATTGTTCCCCATTACAGCACCACCAAATGGCCAAACCCTGCAACTTTTTCTGTGTGTTCTCAGGTTGAGCCCTTATACAAGTGTGTCAAGTTTGGTGAAAATATCTCGATTCACTTGAGTTATCAATTTACATAAAAGCAGAGACCACTTTTAAAATTCATCGGCCTGTTTTTGGCATTTACGAGCAAAATTTTGCATGTTCTCTTTTATCTTAAGAAATGTACTAATGATGCTTATTTTGGTGGTTTCGTTCCAATTGGACGAATGGCTTTGAAGCAATTCGCTATAGTAATTTCAGAACTATTTTCAGCAAATATGGTATCGTTGCACTCGGCCAGTCCTCCCGAACTTAATGAGACCAGTCCTGTGAAAAAAGACCAACATCACGAAAAGTTAAACTCAAAGTAAAAATAATAATAATAATTTTCCCCACCACTAGGTGGCGCCAGACCCAAACTTCTCAGGCACCTTCAGGGCATGGTCCTGATGACACATATGAAGTTTCGTAATGATACGCCAATGCGTTCATAAAATACAGCATTTTGCGACAATTCAAAATGGCCGACATGGGAATATTGGGTATTGTTTGACGCGGAATGTTTCTCTGAATCTAAAGAGACCAGTTCTATTATTTTTGGCCAAAGCGTTCAAGAGTTATAAGCCAAAATAGCCGTGTTTGCTATCTCCTGACCAGTAGGAGGCAGTGTGGCGAAACGCTGCCAGTGATCTCAAGGCATGATGGCGATGACACATACCAAGTTTTGTCACAATCCATCAAAGTGTTGCAGAGATACAGCATGAAGTCAATTTTGGCATACTTGGCGTCAACTTCGTGAAGCCATTTCTCAGGAACGATTTCAAACATCGAAATAAAGTGATAACTTGTGTAGCTCTCTCTCACGATCACTTTAAAACAATTTGTGGAAATCGTACAAAATTGTAGGAGGAGTAGTGAAAAAACGTGTTTCCTTAAAATTCAAAATGGTGGAAAATTGAATCGGGCAGAAATCGAAACCAAGGTATGCATTCGACTCGGCGTGAGCTCAGGAATCAGGGGAAAAAATCATTTTGTCTCTAGGACTTCAAAGTTATTAGCGTAAACATGAGTGAAACTTTGACCTGTTGGTGGTGCTCAAGGGTTTGAGTTACAGACTCCAAATTTCCTGTGGTATCATTTCAGACTGTCCTCTAGCTGTTTGCAAAATTTCATAACTTTCCTGCAAACGGTTTTATGGGCTGTCATAGACTCCCGTGGCAGGAAAAAATAAAATAAGAACACTAACAATTACAATAGGGGTCTTCGCCCTTTCAGGGCTTGACCCCTAACAAGGAATTCAGAATCATATGAAAAACATAAAGCCAAACAGTTGCCCATATTGCCAGTTTTATTGAAAACCAGTCCAAGGCTTTTTCTGCCATTGAACCATGATGGGACCAAAGGTGGTCTTCCCTTCCCACTGAGGACCTAAAAAGAGCAAAAACAAGTTAGGCAACTCGCTTTTTTGGCAACAGAGTTGAAATAGTTACCTACTTCCATAGCCAGAGTTACTTAAACTGTCGGAGCCACACATGGAGTCACAACAGCCACAAACTTGGTTATTGCCATGAGCAGCAAACCACCTGTAAAATACAAGGCAGTCAGATACTGCCCCTTCAACTTAAAGTTCTCATCATGGCAAGAAACTCACCCATTGGCATAGAAGGAACAGGACTTGCGCTGGGCATCAGTGGGTGTGGAGGCAAGGGTGGCCTTCAGAAGGCATGTGATGTAGATCTGCAGGAGATACAGCAGGTGAGTAACAACTGATTGGGAAAACAAAAGGTGCATGGACTCACTCATTCTACATTCTGCCTCCCTGATGGAAAATTAAGGCTTCTAGCTGGAACTGTGTTTTGTCAGTCTGAGTTTGAGGCAGGAAGTAGGAGTTGGAACCTGTAGTCTTGCCATCCACAAAGCACCTGAAGACAGACAATTGTTTGGAAGAGCAATCCATAAATGACTGCAAGGTCAGGTCTAGAAGGTAAGCCCACCGGTTGTCGAAAGTCTCGTGAGGGTTGTACACAATGTTAATAAAGGCTTATTTTTCTTGAGCCTCACGAATCCTACACCTAAAACTTGTAAAGGAAGTGACTCACGGGACTTTTGGATGCCAGGCATTACCTTCTAGACTCAGCTGGATAAACTTGTATCACAAGAGATCTCACTCATGATTCTCAATGAAGGAATAGCTTGGCTGAACTTGCATATCAGGCACTTGAGTAGCCACACAACGGTCCACAATAACATGTAGAGGCCCGTGATTGTACATCTTCACAGAGGCTAAATATGTTTTTTTTTCCCTTCAATTCAATGTTCTATCTATTCGTGCAGTGGGCTATTTTCATGTGCACACATATAACTCCACATGCATACCTGTTTTTCCATTGTAGGGTGTGGATGAGCAGGTACGTATCAGTCTGTCACCTGAGGGTGTTTCTGATGTATAAATACAGGCATGAATATGGGTTTTTACAACGGAGAGCAAGAAGAGACTCGAGGTAAGACAATCCACATTTGAACAACTTCTTCCCTGCGACACATCTCAGGTTTATCCGTAATGTCTTCATGTGCAAAGACTGTTTGTTAACACAGGGCAAAATACATTAAATATGTTGCAACATTTAGAAATGTTACTTGCTAAGTAAACAAAGAACTTGGCTTTGCTGTAGAAGTTGACATGCATATGAATAAAATAAAAATGCAATTAAAAGCACAGTTATATTTATTTATTGTGTTTTTTTATTTCCTTTTCTTTTTTAAATTGTGTAGTATCACTGTCTGTCATATTTACGGATTTCAAAATGAGTGGACAGGGTAGGTGATATTTTATATAAATGTACTGACATGTTATAAACTGTTTTAGCATCTTCCCATTTGACTTTTATTAAATACTGTATTTAAGATATGTTTAGACTATTACATTTACAAAATTCCAGTTATTTTGTCAATTAAATGCCATCATGAAAAAAAGTGTTTATTTGTGTTTTCTTACTGTTTTCTGCAGAAAAGCAAAAGGTGAGAGATGACTTTATTTTCTCTCTCAAATAGCAAAATATTTTTGTGCATATTAATTCTATGCATTCATTAATTCATATTCGGGAATGAACTGAAATAAGGGCTGATTTTAAAGAATGATTCACTGATTGTATTGTATGTGAACAGGTCTGCGTAAAGAAGGTTTCAGACTCAGAGGTACGAACATAATGTGTTTTTATTTTACTATGCATCAGTGCATGCTCTTATGTTCTGTGTGGGAGAGAAAGTAACCTAAAGAAGTGACGTTATATTCTCACGTGCAGTTTAAACAACTCCCATTAATCACTCACTGGCTGACACATTTTGAGCAAAGCTCCTCACAATTAGTTCAAGAACTTTGCCATTTAATGCTCATCATGTGTTTCCTGTCTTGTAGAGCTCTGGAGATGAAGGAGGAAAGGTAAAAACAAATATATATGTATGAAAAAAAAAATAAATAAATAAAAAAAAACTGTAAATTTGCAAAAATTAAGAAGTTATCTTAAATTAACCCTTCACTTTTTTCCCTGTATTTTTTACATTTTCCTTGAAAACAATCCAAACACAGTATTTCCACAGACTTTTCTAGCAATATGGTGAAAGGCACAAGTTGCTCAAATACGATTGGTCAGAATTTTTTTTAAGGCGGAGCTTAGCGAAGGCTCAGCTGCCCTTTCTAATTGTACTGCTACATCTTGACAGGGAAAGGGAAAAGTCAAGTGTCCTGGAAAGGGAAAAGGACAGCATGAACAACATGACAAACATGATAAACATGGACAACATGGACAACATGGACAACAAGGCCAACAATGTCAACAAGGTCAACAAGGTCAACAAGGCCAACAAGGTCAACAAGGCCAACAAGGCCAACAAGGTCAACAAGGTCACGGCCACAGTCACGGAGGTGGACAGCAAAAATGTAAAAAATGAGTCTGAGGGCCTGGTGATGGTCAGCGCCCAGTGCTGTACTGGGTCTCAGCTGCATGTTGAATCTATTCAGTTGAATTAAAACACCCTTAAACAAATTGTGTCCATTTTAATTTTTTTTTTTTAAAGAAATTTAAGGATGGTATACAGTATATAGATCTGCAAGGCGATTTGTGGTGTCGAAATAGAAATATCACAGATGTGAGAAAAGTCAAAATAACTAGATATAAAGCCACAAAAACAATAAATAAAAGTTATGAGAATGAACACACAAAGTGTGTAATAGAGTGCAAAAGAGACACATTTACCATGACTGGAATATAATATTAAAACTGTTGCTGTTTTAAGCAAAAACTGACATTGAATCACAAAAAGTAAATGGTACTAAAAGACTGAAATTCATAGTGAAACTGCTGTGGAAGAACAGAAATATCTGAGAAATATGACAGACCTTAAATGCCCTTAAACTAGCCAAAAAAAAAAGTAGTAGTTCTATTTGGGATGTGGTCTTTAACTAGAGTATAATAACCCACATGATAATTATTTCAATCATATTTCTGGACTTGAAGAAACAAAACCCGACACGTGAAGGCTAGTTGTGGACAACCGAAGGACAGGTCCATCTAGAGCCACAAAAATTCACAGAACAAGTATGTACAAATGTATTCATTGACAAAACCACTTACATGAAAGATTCTGGCTTGATTGTGCAATTTATGCACCACCGATCACGATATTAAAACCACTTTCTCTTGGATGGTTTGAGTTGGGCCACTCAAATAGCAATTTATATACAGTAGCAGTGCAGACCTGTTTTTAATGGGTATAAAAAAAAAAAAAAACTTTAAAAAAAACTAAATTTCTTACTCCTAGAGGTCTCAGTGTATTAAGCTGGGCAACAAAGAATCTATTAAAACGTATGTAATTTGATTGGATGTATAGAATCAGTGCTTTTTGGTCTGGGTCAAGATAAACATGGTTTGAAACTTAAATACCCACAAGATCCTTGCATTTGGAATTGCATTTAGTTTGAACATGTGCTCTCATCTTATGCTGTTGCTTGTTTCAAGCAAGTGTGGTTTGGTGTCTGTACAGCAGTTTTGCCTTTGAGTTTGCTTACCGCCCCCTGCTGAAAGCAGGTAGTACCTCAAGCTTGAATTGCTTTGATGGTAGGAATCTTCTATATTATGGTCAGGGGACATTGCATAACTTAAGCCATAAAATCAAACTGATATAAATGAATAGTTACACTTCAGCTTAAGTCTGCATTTTCCCCTCAAATGAAAACCAACTAAATCTTTGAAAGTAGAGTACAACTTGCCACTAGGGGCACCAAATGGAACTGCATAGCAAGAGTGGCCAGATGAGTAACTTTGAAGACCAGAATTTTCGCAGTACAATTCAGAAAAAATAAAAAAGTTATTTTACCACCAGTGTCCTATTGGTCATCAAAGCACTTTAGCAGGGAGGAGATAGAAACACTGACACTATGGTTGCTTACCATGAATTAAACCTCATTGGGGAAAAAACAACCAAATAGTTGCTTACAATACACTGTCATCTGTTCAACTCACAGAAATACCGCAAGTAATACGTTCCAGTTTAGGCCTATGAATGTTAATGTAAACATAAAGTGGCAAGTTACCAATTACATTGGAAAGTGCAAAACATCCACTTAACACTGGTATCACTGGCCTTGATGGTATATGGGATGAGCGATGAGGATGCAAGTAGAAATCACCCATCCCAACTCAAAACCAGTGAGAAGCTAATTAGGAGTAAACGATAGTAAAAATACAGCTGCAAGCAGCAATGCCAATTATCGGCAGCATGAGCAGCAAAAGAAGCATCATTTTAAGTTAGAATTCTGACGAATGCTGCAGGAGTTAAAGATAAACAAACATCTATGGCCATGTTTCTCAAGATACACTACTGTTCTATTTGCACATTAAAATCAATCAACGGCAGAACAAAAGTGCTTGCTCTTTTGGCTATTAGTACATTGATAAAGAGCATTTACTCAAGGTTGTGCAGAGGGTGTTAAGTGCAACATTGCACACTGTACATTGTTTTGTGTATTCAAACACTTTGTAGGATTTTTTGGAAAAAAATTGGAAAAGTCTGTTTTTACATATTTGGCAGATGTTTTTATCCAAAGCAACTTACACTGCCCTTATTACAGGGCCAATCCCCCTAGAGCAACCTGGAGTTAAGTGCCTTGCTCAAGGACACAATGGTGGTGGCTGTGGGGATTGAACCAACAACCTATTGCTTACCAGATCAGTGCTTTAGTCCACTACACCACCACATCCATAGAGTTATATGCAGTACATTTATAAACAGCTATGCAATATTTAGTTTAATCCAATAAAAAAAAAAAACTTCCATGACACTAACTTAATTGAAAACTTTAAATTGAAATATTTCAAGCAAGAACATTTAGCCATTGTTTACTACAGGGCATCCAGAAATCACATTGACCCCCCAGGGCAAGGTCCTAAAATATTTTCATTTCATTAAGCAAATGCAACCGTCTTAATTCCTCTTTGGTATTTTTTTTATTTGGTACTTTCAAATTTGTTTGAAACAATTAGAAAATCTATTTGCACTTATTTTCAGGCATGGTCTTCAATTAATCAGCAGACTTCAATTTCATGTTGATTGGACAAATGTTATGAGTAATAGCAACAAAATGTTTACATAAAATCAAATCATGGCCAACCATGGTATCATTGTTCTTTGCATGACCCACATAATCTAACATTACCAGTCTCACCATGGCAAACATACAGCCTCAAATCCATTTTGGTGTGCTCAATGTCAAATTTGTTGACTGGCCAATGGCTGCTATGTTTCTCACTATATGCAACTGTCCTCATGATCAGTGATGACAATTCCCACAAAGACACTGCACGTAATTTTGAAATTAATCAGACCAATGTTTCTATATTTAGAGCCACTTTCATATTGTTCCCCATTACAGCACCACCAAATGGCCAAACCCTGCAACTTTTTCCTGTGTGTTCTTGGGTTGAGCCCTTATACAAAGGGTCAAGTTTGGTTAAAAAAAAAAAAAAAAAAAAAATTGCACTTATCAATTTACATAAAAGCAGAGACCACTTTTAAAATTCATTGGCCTGTTTTTGGCATTTGAGCAAAATTTTGTATGTTCTCTTAAGAAATGTACTAATGATGCTTATTTGGGTGGTTTCATTCCAGTTGGATGAATGGCTTTGAAGCAAGTTGCTAAAGTAGCTTCAGAACTACTTTCAGCAACTATGGTACTGCACTCGGCCAGTCCTCCAAAAACAGGGCAGACCAATGCCATGAAAAACCCACCACTAGCTGGTGCCAGACCAAAACTTTTCAGGCACCTTCAGGGCATGGTCCTGATAACAGTTTTGTCATGAGATGCCAGTGTGTTCAAAATAGACAATTTGAACTAGCCGACATGGAAATATCAGGTACCTTTTGACTTTCACTGAATCTAAAGAGACTAGTTTTATAATTTTTGTCCCAAGTGTTGCAAAAACTGCCATTTTGGCTTCTCCTGAACAGTAGCAGACAGTGTGGCAAAACACTGCTGTGATCAAGGCATGGTGATAACACATACCAAGTTGTCACAATCGGTCAAAGTGTTGCAAAGATACAGCATGAAGTCCATTTTGGTGTGCTTGCAGTCAACTTCATGAAGCCATTTCTCAGGAACAATTTCAAACATCAAAATAGTGATAACTTGTGTAGCTCTCGATTGCTTTAAAACATGGAAATCATACAAAGTTGGGAGTGCAAAAAAATTCTTAATTCAAGAGTGGAAAACCTAGTCAGGCAGAAATCAAAACCAAAGTATGCATTCAACTCAAAAAAAAAAAAAAGTAACTTCAGTCTCTAGGACTTCCAAAGTTATTAGCATACCCATGAGTTAAACTTTGACCTGTTGGTGCTAAAGGGTTTGAGTTACTCAATTTGCTGTGGTATCATTTCAGATTGTCCTCTAGCCATGTGCAACATTTCATAACTTTCCTGCAAGTGGTTTTATGGGCTGTCAGACTCCCATGGCAGGGAAAGGGAAAACTAAAGTTACAATAAGGGTCTTCACCCTTTCAGGGCTTGACCCCCCCTAAAAAAGGAATTGAGTCGCATGAAAAACATGAAGCCAAACAGTTGCCCATATTGCCAGTTTTATTTGAAAACTAAGGCTTTTTCTGCCCTTGAACCATGATAGGACCAAAGATAGTCTTCCCTTCCCACTGAGGACCTAAAGAGAGGGGGGAAAAAAAAAAAAAGTTAGGCAACACTTTTTGCAACATAGTTGAAATACAGGTTACCTACTTCCATAGCCAGAGTCACTTAAACTGTCGGAGCCACACATGGAGTCACAACAGCCACAAACTTGGTTATTGCCATGAGCAGCAAACCACCTGTAAAATAAAGAGCAGTCAGATACTGCCCCTTCAACTTAAAGTTCTCATCATGGCAAGAAACTCACCCATTGGCATAGAAGGAACAGGACTTGCGCTGGGCATCAGTGGGTGTGGAGGCAAGGGTGGCCTTCAGAAGGCATGTGACGTAGATCTGCAGGATACACAACAGGTGAGGAACTACTAACTGGGGGGGGGGGGGTGAAAAAAAAATTATTTCTACATACAGAGGGACTGCCTCCCTGCTGGAAAATGAAGGCTTCTAGCTGGAACTGTATTTTGTCAGTCTGAGTTTGAGGCAGGAAGTAGGAGTTGGAACCTGTAGTCTTGCCATCCACAAAGCACCTGAAGACAGACAATTGTTTGGAAGAGCAATCCATAAGTGACTGCAAGGTCAGGTCTAGAAGGAAAGCCCACCGGTTGTTGAAAGTCTCATGAGGGTCGTACAATGTTAAAGGCTCATTTTACTGGAGCCTCAAGAGACCTAAAACTTGTAAAAAGGGACTCATGGCTGCCAGGCATTACCTTCTAGACTCAGCTTGATACTTATCACAAGGGATCTCACCCATGATTCTCAATGAAGGAATAGCTTGGCTGAGCTTGCATATCAGGCACTTGGGTAGCCACACAACGGTCCACAAGAACACGTAGAGGCCTGTGATTGTACATCTTCACGGAGGCTTCAAAGGTTATAACGTCACCCAGGAAGTACACGTTGGAAGGCCTCTGGGAAGACAGGTCATCTGCAAGAGGAAGACAATTTCATTTCCACCATATTCCCCAGGCTGAATTAAGGTCAATTAAATACTAACCAGTCATTAGCTTCAAGGAGAAAACCAAGAGGTCTTCCCCAGCTGCCGCTGAAGCAAAAGGGACCCACACTGGCATCAAGACATTGCTGCTCACATTCTGAAGCCTGCAGTTTAAGACAATGTGAATGGTGCTCTGTGCAGAACTTACGGATTAAGAGTTGTCAGGGAATTGCCATGCAGTTAAGGCACTCACATTTTCCATGCACACTTTATGGACAAACCACGAACAAAAGTCTAGTGCTACAGATAGGGCAAGCTACCTCAGACTTGGGTTCTGGCCCTGGTGGAACCAGAAGTAACACATAAGCTCACCCAAAAAGTTCCATCAAAACAGCTTGTGCATTGTTGCAAATCTTTCCACAATGCCAGACAGTTTCAGAGTTTACCTTCCCTCATTTAAAGTAGGTTGAAGTGGTAATTGCACGAATAGAAAGTGGTCCAAGGGCATTACCAATATGCCAAAGGTTTGACAATAACCAAAGAGCTAGCCATGTTTCCATATACATAAACCAGTTAAATGAAACCACTCACTGATTTACTTGAGCCCCCAGTATTTTGTCAACCAATGTTTCACTCAGACTTGGATAGTTTTTTGTACCACAAATTGTGCACAGACTACACAACAGCCTTCTGGATTTAAAAAAAAAAATAATATTTCAGCTACTTGCAAGTAGCATGAAGCCTTGAAAGTTTATAAAAAAAAAAAAAAAAAAAAAAGGTCGTGCCAACACTGCCACCAAATGAACACTTGGGTATCAGAAGGTACTTGGTATCATAGAATGTTATGCAAAGTTGGATGCTTAAGTGGGGTCAAACTTACCTAAGGTACAAGCAATGTAATGGTGATGCTTCCCTTACAAAAGGGAAATCAACTAGCTTTGTGCAACAGGCCATTGAACATTCGGTTTGAGCAAGTTTCAGGTTGAGAAAACCAGACTAAACCGGAGCCAAACCAGTTTCAATCTCAAGAAGCTTGGTACAAATGCGCTGTCAAACTCCGATCTAGAATTGTAAACCCTGAAGCTGGTGCACATGAACGAGTGACATAAGTCAGCACTACTTGCTTCTTGGGAGACATTCAGCATGACTTGCATTTCCAATGATGTAGACTAAAATCTACCATTAACATTTACACAGCATGAAGAAACACCGCTGCCGCCATGAGAACTGAATGCAACATTTCATTTAACTGAAATGTGTACACAAGAACCCTTACAAAAATAGTTATATAGCAAATTCACCACTGAACTCCTACGTTTTCCCCATTGTTGCCAAAGGCTCAACACTACCGGTGAAGAGCTACAAACTTCTAGAACACTTACGGTCACTTCATGAAGCATAACTCTACATTTAACAACATGTAAAAGCCTACAGTATCCATTTAAGTTGTAATGGATAAGGAAATACAGCTTTGTCATTTTAACCAGTATATTAGTTAAATATGCAATGGCTCAAACTTGTCTTACCTTACAAGGACTTAAAGCAGCTTGAGGTTCTCTGCATTACATAGCATACAGGTACAGTATGCAAGCTTAATACACTAATGTCCTGCTCAAAGATAAAAGGTTCTCCAATTTCTCAGACCATATTATAAAATGGCAAGCGTGTTAAAAATCAGAATCTAAGACTCATTTCCCTGAAGCATACTTTAATTTGGAGTAAGATTCAGTGGGAGTGGTGGCAGACGTCACTACTCACAGCAGATTGGTTCTGCATCAGTTTGCACTCTGTAACCAAGAGTGACATCTGCCATGGAGTTGATTAGCCATGTGGCATAAGTTGCTATGGCAATAAACAGTAAAACCAACCCACCTTCTTGACATTGAAATAAAGGGGTTGTGCAAACTAAAACTTACTTGGTAGACACTGAAACTAGCTTTGTGCAACAGGTCTCAAGTTAAACAGCTGAAACTTAAGTTTACCTTGGATAATGGCACTGAATGCCAATGATGGCACTATCAGCCCTGTAAATTGGGGTTCCAGCAAATGGCTCAGGGGTGTAAGTAAGAGCAAAGGTGTAGACAAGCTCATCGTCAGTCATCTGCAAAACAACTAATGTTAGAGTTCATACTCCACTACAGCAAACAAGTGTAGTGTAAACGGTTCTCACCATCAGCACACTGTTGCAGTCCTGTAGCTCATACTCAAAGATAATCACCTTAGAATCAAAGTCCTCACCAAGAGCAGAACATCCTCCCAAAGTAAGACCAGATGGCTGGATCAACTCACCATTACTAAACAAGTCTTGCCTTGCTTCTACAAGTACCGTACTCTCTCCACAGCGAACAGCTACACTGCTAGGAGTTATGGGTTGCCTCAACTGAAAGTCCACCGCTAACTCCCTCGGTACTTCAGGAACTACAGGATATCTCCAATCCAATGGCTTCACTGGAACTTGCAGTAGTTGCTCAGACTGAAAATTAAGATCTTGTGTAGGCTTCTTGGAATCACCACTCAACAGATTTGGATACCGAGCAGCCATTTGTAGAGGGTTCCAAAAACCAGGAGGTGAAGAGACAAGACCTCTAGACACAGACGCCACAGGAGTCAGGTCTGATTTCAGCCCAATGCCTCTCAGATTTTGAAAGTGCCTTGGATTTTCCCATGCATTGCAGTGAGCAAAAACAAGAACCACAATCACACTTTGAATGAGATCCATTTTGACAAACCTTCCCACAATACACACCACTGCTTAGCTCGGCCATTAAATACAGCTTTGAATTAAGATGTCTCCTCCCCTTTCAGCTTAATTAATTATCTTAATTCTGCTCTGGACCTGCAGAGTTCAAGCGTTGACAAATGACAATGTTATGGAAAGGCACTAGCCTATATCCCATTCGGACTGGAGAAGAAGCTACATATATGCAGCTGGTCTGTGAACTGTTTGAGAGATTTATAATTTGGTATGAGAGGTTTTATTTGGATTAATATAGAAAGAGAATGAGCTTTTTAAATGGCAATTAGCATGATTTAGGGTGCTGAAAAGTTATGGGAATTAGCAGTCCAGAAACTTTCTCTACTTGGTCAGCAACTAAGAGACTAAATAATAATTCTCACTATTCTCGTATTTTCAATTCAATGTGTATTAAAGTTAGTCAGTGTTGTCGTTATTCAGGTGAAGATTGTTGTTTGGACTTCAGAGTCAGACTACATCTGAAGCGGCACATAGATGGCGCTGTCACGTGATACTATTACTTTTCTCAGCAATGCTTAGGATGGACCAATCACGGTCATTTGTGATTACTGGTTTCATGGTTCTGATCCATCAAGAGGAAACCTCGTAGAAGAATTGTTCGTTTCACAGGACACAGCTAGAAACTTTGCTACCCAGTGGTTCTCTACAGAGCAGTATCTAATGGGGGGTGGGAAATGTGGTAACAATTCTAAGGATCCTCAACAAATTTCAAACTGTATTTTTTTATATATATATATATGAAAGGGGACGAGACCAAAAAATTCAGGGGCCCAATATTCCTTGCTATGGCCCACTTATCTCCATATGTGTTATTAGTGATTGGCAATAATATTACTTGAGTAGACTGTACTAAGTGTACTTGGATAGAGCCAATTCATGGATGGGGATAATTAGGAGGCAATGATTGACTAAAGCCTATTGGGGGAATTTGGCCAGCACCAGGGTTACACCCCTATGCTTTACATGAAGTCCCCTGGGATTTTTGATGACCACAGAGAGTCAGGACTTCGGTTTGAAGTCTCATCTGAAGGACGGTGCCTTTTTAACAATATAGTGTCCCCGTCACTATACTAGGGCATTAGGACCCCATACAGACTGCAGAGTGAGCACCCCTGCTGGCCTCAAAAACACATCTTCCAGCAGCAACCTTAGTTTTCCCCAAGAGGTTTTTCATCCAAGTACTGACCACACTCAACCCTGCTTAGACTCAGTATGCAACCAGTTTAGAGCTACAGGGTGATGTGGCTGCTAAACAGAAAGTACAATGTTTTCATTAACAGAGCTTACATGTGTTTAGAGCCTGATTTTCACACTTGTGTTAATTCTGTGCCACCAAATGGAACACAAAATAAATCCCTTGGATTGGTTGAGTAATTTTTTTTGAAGTGTCAGGGAAAGTTAGCATTTTCCTCTCAAACTAAAGCACTCAATCTTTAAAGGTGAAGTATAATTTGTGCCACTAGGAGCACTACTTAGCAACTTCAAAGCTGAAGTTACCCAATTTCAGAAAATGCAAAACATAATTTAATACAGGCATTGTTATTGAACACAAGTGGTATTACCACGCCTACTCAAAACCTGTTAACTAGAAGCTAAATGGAAGTAAACATAATACCAGGAAAGTTTACGGATTCACATGAAGCCAGACAAATTCTTAACAAGGGCCCATATTGCCAGTTTTATTGAAACTCAGTCTAATGCTTTTTCTTCCCTTGAACCATGATGGGACCAAAGGGGGTCTTCCCTTCCCAAAAAGGACCTAGAAAGTAAAAGCAAACACAAAGTTGAGTAACTCACTCTTTTAAGAAGACACACACCTTATATACAATTTATAGACCCGCATAGGGAGCAGAGGTACTTCCACTGTCAGAGCCACATGTCGAGTCACAACAACCACAAACTTGGTCGTTGCCATCAGCAGCCAACCACCTGCAATATGAAATGATCCGATACGGCACCTTCAACTTGAGGAAACTCAATACGCCAAGAAACCCACCCATTGGCATAGAAGGAACAGGACTTGTGCTGGGTATCAGTGGGTGTGGGGGCAAGGGTGGCCTTCAGAATGCATGTGATGTAGATATGCAGGAGATACAGCAGGTGAGTAACAACTGATTGGGAAAACAAAAGATGCATGGACTCATGAGATTATTTCTACATACAGAGGGACTTCCTCCCTGCTGAAAAATGCATCTAGCTGGAATTGTATTTTGTCAGTCTGATTTTGAGGCAGGAAGTAGGAGTTGGAACCTGTAGTCTTGCCATCAACAAAGCACCTAAAGACAGACAATTGTGTTACCAAGAGCAATTCATAATGAGATTAAGGTCCGGACTAGAAGGCAGGCAAGCCACACACCCCTAAACCTACCCCAAACCTTTGTAAAGAAAATGAGACTGTAAGGGGGTTCAGTGGAAAGGAGGAGGCGAGAACTGGCTTGACAACTTAAATAACAATTTATTAAACAAAAAAACACAACCAAAAACACACAACTAAAAACACACAGTACAGCTGCCTGCAATTCTCTCTCTCTCTCGTCCCCGGCCGCCTTTATCCCTCGCGCGCCCCATCAGGCTGATTGGGAACCGGGTGTGTCTCATTCCAGCCCGGCCCCGCCCTCCTCGGCTCTACAGAGACTCACGAGACTTGCTGCCAGGTGTTACCTTCTAGACTCAACTTGTCAACTTATCATATCACAAGAACTGATCTCACCCATGATTCTCAATGAAGGAATATCTTGGCTAAGCTTGCACATAAGGCACTTTAGTAGCCACACAACTGTCCACAAAAACACGTAGAGGCCCGTGATTTTACATCTTCACTGAGGCTTCAAAGGTTATAACATCACCCAGGAAGTACACATCAGAAGGCCTCTGGAAAGACCAGTCATCTGCAAGGGAAAGGAAGTATCAGTTACGCCATATTGCACAGGCTGAATGGGGTGAAATTAAATACTGACCAGTCATGAGCTTAAAGGAGAAAACCAAGCTATCTTCCCCAGCTGCAATTGAAGCAAAAAGGACCCATGCTGGCATCAAGGCATTACTTCTCAGATTTTAAAGCCTGCAGTTTAAGACGACAATGAGAGGTCCTTCCCATGCAAATACTGCCACCAATGTTTAGCATGGTTGCCAGGGCATTGCCATGCGGTTGCTAAGGTTACAAAGTTATCAAAATAGCTTTGCAACTTCCAGTAAGATAAAGCACAATTTAAATTGTGCATTGTTGAAAGATTGCCGATGGCAAAATCCTCACAAATGGTTTTTGGTTTTCCTTTCCTAGTTCAAGTACAGCTTCAATCTACTTGTAGGACTAAAAATAGCAATCAACAATATGGCTGCCAAACGGTATTGGGAGTAACCAACTAAAAGTATCCACAGGGTTGGGAGGGTTACTTTTGAAATGTATTCCACTACAGATTACAGAATACATGCTATAAAATGTAATTTGTAACATATTCCGTTAATAATTTAACTGTAAACACAGAGAGCCACAGAGGGTTAGTTAGTATTATAACAACCACATGATGGTGCAAATAATCCATGTTTCATATGACAGTACTGATGACACACCAATAATTCTGTGATTGTAAAAGTCTTTATTGGAAGTATCATTTTAAATGAATTACATTGCTGTTTAATAGTTTAAGGGATTTCTAAAAAGGCTTTAGACTTCCTGTGATCAAACCTTGTCATTTTTGTGTTACTATATTAAACAGTCTCATTGTGGTACCTTTGTATCTTACAGAGTAAACCATAAATACAGTTTACTCAAGTACTAACTACCATTACCAAATGCTCATTACACATATGGAGAACCATAGGGCAGCAAAGTTTAGCTGTGTCCTGTGAGACCAACAGGTCTTCTTTACTCAATCTTGAGCTCTCCAATCCTCCCTGTGATAAATAAATAATAGGGTTGAAGTGGTGTTAGAATAATCAGTAGATTATTTTGACGTCGCTTAACAATAGATCGATAGACAGGTATTTCTTACATGTTGAACATGTTGCTAACATGTTATAGCACTTACCTAGGCATTGCTAGCAGGTTTCAGCACTTAGTTATTTATCGCCAACATGTTTTAGCACATAGCTATTTATTGCTAACATGTTTTAACATGTTGCTAGCATGTTTTAGCACTTAGCTGCTGTTGCTAGCAGTGACTAAAAATGGTTCAAGGAATGAAAACGAAAACCGAAAATGAACGAAATTTTTAGCAGTTTGTAACTGAAAACTGGAACAAAGTGATTTTCTATTGTTCCGGAGTGAAAACATTATTTTTAAATGCTGGTAACCGGTTATAACTGGTTAATTTCATTCCAATATATTTTTTCATGAAACCAAAGGCCAAAGGGTTTATCGCAGTACATTTTTGGAACAACACTTCCACTTAATTTTGCACGAAAAAATAATCAAGACCTTTTATCCTGAAGGAAACTGCTACATAACACATTTCTTTGCCTAATTGCCCATTGTGGATGTTGCATTCTGTGAATAAAAGCATTTTTAACAACTGATGCAGTGAGATCCAGCAGATGGAAATGACTTCAATAAATCAGATGATTTGTAGAAGGAATACCAACTTTAATTTGTAAAAATTTATAAATGAATAAAAATGAAATAATACTGAGAATACATGCGATAATACAGAAAATAAATATTTGATTATAAATGTTAAGTAGATATATCCTAAGGATATACCCAAGGACTAAGTCCTGGAATAAACCGAACACAAATTCTTGTCTTTGTCTAATGAAGTAAATGGAAATAAAAGTTAAAATACAGAGATGAGGCCTCAAAGTTGGAGATCAGATGCAGAGAGCAGAAGTGGTTTGTTTTACCCAAATATTCGTTAAGGTCTTTATACCCTCTTGCGACTGCCAGAAGAACACTTCCTTTTAGGTTCAGAGAGTTCTGCACAATGATGTAATAATCCTAAGTGTCAGGTCAGGCTGTTAGACCTATAGAAGTGTGAAAATTACGGTTTGAGTGGAAAGATAGACTACAGCCCCACTCGTACATTTATGCAAACGACTCGTAAATGTATGTATCTCAGCGAGATATGATAACAGGTGTCACAACATATCCTGTTGTGTACTAGGTCTATGTCTGTACTATGTCTGCACATTTCTTTGAACAATAACAGTCAAACTACACTATCATTCCAGCTCTGAAGCCTCATGAGGTCAAAAGGGTAACAAACTCATTAGGACCAAATGTATACATTTGGTTTAACGCATGCATTTAGTTCTCAGGGGAACATTGGATACATAAGGCATCAAGCATGAATATAATGATAGTATTCAAGTATTCACAGCGCTTCACTTTTTCCACATTTTGTTATGTTACAGCCTTATTCCAGAATGGATTGAATTCATTATTTTCCTCAATTCTACAAACAATACCCCATAATGACAACATGAAAGAAGTTTGTTTGAAATCTTTGCAAATTTATAAAAAATAATAATATTATACACCACACATGTACATAAGTATTCACAGCCTTTGCTCGATACTTTGTTGAAACACCTTTAGCACCAATTACAGCCTCAAGTCTTTTTGAGTATGATGCTACAAGCTTGGCACACCTATTTTTAGGCAGTTTCTCCCATTCTTCTTTGCAGGACCTGTCAAGCTCCATCAGGTTGGATGGGGAGCGTCGGTGCACAGCCTTTTTCAGATCTCTCCAGAGATGTTCAGTCGGGTTCAAGTCTGGGCTCTGGCTGGGCCACTCCAGGACATTCACAGAGTTGTCCCATAACCACTCCTTTGTCATTTTGGCTGCGTGCTTAAGGTCATTGTCCTGTTGGAAGATGAACCTTCGCCCCAGTCCAGAGTGCTCTGGAGCAGATTTTCATCAAGGATGTCTCTGTACGTTGCTGCATTCATCTTTCCCCTCGATCCTGACTAGTCTCCCAGTTCCTGCCACTGAAAAACATCCCCACAGCATGATGCTGCCACCACCATGCTTCACTGTAGGGATGGTATTGGCCAGGTGATGAGCAGTGCCTGGTTTCCTCCAGACATGACGCTTGCCATTCAGGCCAAAGAGTTCAATCTTTGTTTCTCATGGTCTGAGAGTCCTTCAGGTGCCTTTTGGCAAACTCCAGGCAGGCTGTCATGTGCCTTTTACTGAGGAGTGGCTTCCGTCTGGCCACTCTACCATACAGGCCTGATTGGTGGAGTGCTGCAGAGATGGTTGTTCTTCTGGAAGGTTCTCCTCTCTCCACAGAGAAATGCTGGAGCTCTGTCAGAGTGACCATCGAGTTCTTGGTCACCTCCCTGACTAAGGCCCTTCTCCCCCGATTGCTCAGTTTGGCCAGGCAGCCAGCTCTAGGAAGAGTCCTTGTGGTTCCAAACTTCTTCCATTTACGGATGATGGAGGCCACTGTGCTCATTGGGACCTTCAATGCCGCAGAATTTTTTCTGCACCCTTCCCCAGATCTGTGTCTTGATACAATCCTGTCTCAGAGGTCTACAGACAATTGCTTGGACTGTGCTCTGACATGCACTGTTAACTGTGGGACCTTATATAGACAGGTGTGTGCCTTTCCAAATCATGTCCAATCAACTGAATTTACCACAGGTGGACTCCAATCAAGTTGTAGAAACATCTCAAGGATGATCAGTGGAAACAGGATGCACCTGAGCTCAATTTTGAGTGTCATGGCAAAGGCTGTGAAAACTTTTGTACATGTGATTCTTTTAATTTTTTTTATACATTTGCAAAGCTTTCAAACAAACTTCTTTCACATTGTCATTATGGGGTATTATTTGTAGAATTTTGAGGAAAATAATGAATTTAATCCATTTTGGAATAAGGCTGTAACATAAAATGTGGAAAAAGTGAAGCGCTGTGAATACTTTCCAGATGCACTGTAAATGTGAATATATGAATATGATTGCATAGCTTCTGATTATAGTTGATTTCAAGCATATTATCAATAAGCAAAAATATAAAATATAGAAAAGACTATCCACATGCATCAACAACTATGTATAATTACTACATACACATGCACAGCTAATCCAGATACTAGGAAATCAAGTGGCATTTATTTTGGACTTGCATTTCCAGACCAGTTTGTTTCTCTTAAGAGATCTGGCAACACTGCAGCTGGTATTTCACCCACCCCTTAGTGCAGAGTACTGTCATTTTAGAAAGAACACTATTAACTGTTCTTTTTTGTTCTAACTGGTAACCATTTGGAAATGAGGCTGCAGAACTTCTGAACTGGAATGAAAAAAATACAGTTTTTGCTCAGAATGAACCTAAATGAAAAGTATTTTGTTTTAGTCCCTGATTGCTATCATGTTTTAGCACTTGGTTAGGTGTTGCTAGCTTGTTTTAACACTTGGGTAGGCACTGCTAGCATGTTTTAGAACTTAGTTAGGCATTGCTAACATGTTTTAACATGCTTAAACACTTAGCTAAGCATTGATAACAAGTTATTAGCACTTAGGTTAGCATTGTTACAAATTTTTACATGTTGCTAACATGTTCCTACTGTGTATTAGATTAGATTCAACTTTGTCACTGTGCACAGTACAAGTACAGAGTCAATGAAATGCAGTTAGCATTAGTTCAAATAGAAATACATTATAAAAAAAAATAAATGCAGGTAAAGTGCAGTTGCAAATGAGGTAGATATGTAGAATAGTGCAGATGAATATTGTAATGCAGAGACATGGTAAGATATGAGGTATAAAGTGGTTCAGAAGTAAAATGTGCAAAAATGGTGTACACACACAACTATACACAGTAAAATTATATGAAAAAAATACAAATAAATAATGTAGGCATAAAGTTACAGTAGTTAAATGGAGTAAAGAATAGTACTCCATGCAATTGGTAAGGATGTAATATTAAGAAAGGGCAAGAACATGCAAGAGAGCAGTCAGTAGTTTTCATTTGGTGGGTGGGTGTGTGTTGGTTAGCACTTGGCTACTGAGTTCAGCAGGTTGACAGCTGGGGGGGAGCTGTTCCTGAGTCTGCTAGTGCAACAGCACAGACTCCTCTTGGGCCTTTTTGATGGAAGAGGGGTAAAGAGTCAATGTTCAGGATGAGTTCTTTGACACTTCTTGCTCTCCAAAGGAAGCACTTGTCCTGGATATCTTATGAGGGTAGCTGGACACAAGTTATGTATTGGGTGGTTTTCCCCACCTGCTGGAGGGCCTTCCAATCTGAGACTGCAGTTGCTGTACCATACTGAGGTTTGTTAGTATGCTTTCAAATGGTACACCAGTAGAAGTTCATCAGAACTTGAGGGGACAGGCAATCTTTCCCAAATCTACTTAGAAAGTAGACACTTCTGCAACTTCAGTGAGGAAGTGTTGAATTCCCAAGAGAGATACTCCGAGATATGGACACCTAGGAACTTGAAGCTGGACACACACACACACACACCACCTTGGCCCTATTGATGTGGATGGGGTGTATGCGCCTGTGTTTTTTTTGGTCTGGTGGTAGTCCACAATGAGCTCCTTGGTCTTCTGGGTGTTGAGTGCAAGGTTATGGCCAGTGAAATGCTTCACTAGGTGCTGCACTTCATCCCTATAGGCCATCTCATCACTGCTGATGATGTGTACCACAATGGTGGCACCTGCAAGCTTGATTAATAGCCTGTCCAGTGTCCAATTACTGAGGGACATGCTGATACCAAAAGGTCAGTGTGCTTGAAGATCAGTTTAGGCACTTGCTAACATTCTAGAACTAAGCTAGGTATTGCTAGCTTGTAGCTAGGTGCTGCTAGTTTGTCCACAAATTTGGTGCCTGTAGCATGAAAGCTTTAGCAGTAGTAACTTTGGGAATTTACACCTGTTTGGAAGTCAACTACAGGAATACCATAGTTCTGATCAGTTAGGAAAGATAACTGACTGAGAGCAGTCTTTAGGCCTGTAGAAAGTTTGGTGCATGTAGCTTGAGCTAGAAATCTTAGTCCAAGAATAATTTAATAGAAATGAATAGGTTGCTTCCCCCCCCAAACAGGTTTCATGTCACCACTATATTGTGAACTTTAACAGCATGACTAAAGACCAGGCAGAAGCAACTTATTGCTAGGGAAAAAAAAAAAAGCCTGTCATGAAACATGGTAGTGTCTAAATGCCCTGAATGTAAACAGGTTAAGACTTAGTATGAAACTGCAACACAAGACCAGAAATAACATCCCTTTAGGACACTTAAATTTGTTTTAACCCCCCCCCAAATCTAGTTAAAGTCATCTAGATTTTTTAGGGCAAGTCTGCATCTTCCCCCCACAAAAATCCAAAAGTGCAAGTATAGAATTACATAGAAAGCTGCCAAAACACCAATTTTATCAGCAGACAGACCATTTACAGGAATTGTTATTGGCCTTGAAGGTACTTTGTATAGAGAATGAGTAGTCTCACCCTTCCCTACTAAACAAACCAATTAGATAAATGCAATACCAGGGGAGTTCAGAGTAACATGAGGCCAGACAACTCAAAACATTGCCAGTTTATTGAACAAAAGTTCAAGGCTCTTTCTGCCCCTGAACCATGATGGGGCCAAAGGTGGTCTTCCCTTCCCATTGAGGGCCTAAAAATAAAGCAGAAGATAAGCAACTCCCTTCAAGGAAACACACCTTAAATACAAAAAGGCACAGACCTGCATAGGAAGTGGAGGCACTTCCACTGTCAGAGCCACATGTCGAGTCGCAACAACCACAAACTTGGTCATCGCCATCAGCAGCAAACCACCTGCAATATGAGTGATCAGATACTGCACCTTCAACTTAGTCAATACAGCAAGAAACTCACCCATTTGCATGGAAGGAACAAGACTTGCGCTGGGCATCAGTGGGTGTGGAGGCAAGGGTGGCCTTCAGAGAGCATGTGATGTAGATCTGCAGGAGATACATCAGTTGTTACTCACCTGCTTGGTGAAACAAGAGATGCATGGACTCACTCATTTCTACATACAGAGGGACTGCCTCCCTGCTGGAAAACAAAGGCTTCTAGCTGGAACTGTATTTTGTCAGTCTGAGTTTGAGGCAGAAAGTAGGAGTTGGAACCAGTAGTCTTGCCATCCACGAAGCACCTGAAAACAGAATTGTTACAAAGCGCAATTTGTAATGATCAAAAAGGTAGTCTAGAAGGCAAGCCCCTTGTCGAATTGCAAGCAAGGTTCAGTTTGTTGCACTTTTGGCATCCCACAGAAAACCCACACCAAATCTTTGTCAAGGAAATGACTCAAGACTTGGCTACCAGGCATTACCTTCTAGACTGATAGAAACTTATTGAAATCACAAGAACTGATCTCACCCATGATTCTCAATGAAGGAATATCTTGGCTGAGCTTGCACAGAAGGCACTTGAGTAGCCACACAACTGTCCACAAAAACACGTAGAGGCCCGTGATTGTACATCTTCACGGAAGCTTCGAAGGTTATAACATCACCCAGGAAGTACACATTGGAAGGCCTCTGGAAGGACCAGTCATCTGCAAGAGGAAGGAATCAGTTACGCCATACTGCAAAGGCTGAATTTGGTTATATTAAATACAAACCAGTCATGAGCTTCAAGGAGAAAACCAAGATATCTTCCCCAGCCGCCACTGAAGCAAAAGGGACCCATGCTGGATTCAAGGCATTACTGCTCAGATTCTGAAGCCTGCAGTTTAAGACAACAATGAGGTGCTTTCCATGCAAAACACTACAATCAACCGTTTAGGTGGTTGCCAAGGTATAGCAAAGTGGTTGCTAGACTACAAGTTATCCGAAGAGCTTCTACAACTGACAGGAAGCTTTATAAAAAAAAAAAAAAAAAAAAAAAAAGAGTTGTAGGGACTTTGAAATATGCAAACTGCTTGTTGAAAGACTGAAGTTAACCTTCCCCAGTTAAAGTAGGCTGAAGCTGTACTTAAATGACTAGAAATAGTGGTCCAAGGGAGTTACCAATATGGCAGCCAAACAATATTGCGAGTAACCAGTTAGAAGTAGCCATGCTTCCATTTAAAATGAATCAGTTAAAAGAATCTGAACTATTTAATTGAGCCCCTGCAGCCAATTTCTTAAAGTAGATTAGCCAATGCATCAGTCTCAGTGGAGACTTACCACGTTAGCTGTAATTCTTAATATACAAGAGTTAGTGTTAAGGGCTAGTGTAGGAAAGTACTTGAAGGCAACTTAAAACCCACTACTTGAAGTGGCATGTAGCCTTGAAAGCCCAAACTCCCACAAAATAAGCAGACATGCCTTAAGGCACTAGGTATCAGGGATCAATTTGCTTAATTATGGGTCTAACAAACTTGCCTACAGAAGCAGCAATGTAATAGTGCTGCTTGCCTCAGAAAGCACAATGAATTAAACAGTTAAGTGTCAGCCTTACCTTGGATAATGGCACTGGATGCCAATGATGGCACTATCAGCCCTGTAAATTGGAGTTCCAGCAAATGGCTCAGGGGTGTAAGTAAGAGCAAAGGTGTAGACAAGCTCATCGTCAGTCATCTGCAAAACGATGACAGGTTACACAGGAGTTCATACTCCACTACAGCAAACAAGTGTAATGTAAACAGTTCTCACCGTCACCACACTGTTGCAGTCCTGTAGCTCATACTCAAAGATGATCACCTTAGAATCAAAGTCCTCACCAAGAGCAGAACATCCTCCCAAAGTAAGACCAGATGGCTTAATCAACTGACGGTTACTAAACAAGTCTCGCTTTGCTTCTACGATTACCGTACTCTCGCCACACTGAACAGCTACACTGCTAGGTGTTACAGGCTGTCTCAACTGAAAGTCCACCGCTAACGCCCTCGGTACTTCAGGAACTACAGGATATCTCCAATCCAATGGCTTCACTGGACCTTGCAGTAGTTGCTTGGACTGAAAAGCAAGAGGATCTTGTGCAAGCTTCTTGGAATCACCACTCAAAGGACTCTGATACTGAGCAGCCATTTGTAGAGGATCCAAAAAACCAGGAGGTGAAGAGACAAGACCTCCAGACACAGACACCACAGGAGTCAGGTCTGATTTTGGCCCAATGCCTCTCAGACTTTGAAAGTGCCTTGAATTTTCCCATGCATTGCAGACACCAAAAACAGCCAACATGAGAACAACAATTGCACCTTGACTGAACTCCATTTTGACAAGCCTCCCACAATACACACTACTGCTTAGCTTGGCCATTAAATACAGCTTTTAATTAAGATGTCTCCTCCCCTTTCAGCTTAATTAATTATCTTAATTCTGCTCTGGACCTGCAGAGTTCAAGCATTAACACATTACAATGTCATGGAAAGGCACTAGCCTATATCCCATTCGGACTGGAGATGAAGATACATAAATGCAGCTGCTCTGTGAACTGTTTGAGAGATTTATAATTTGCTATGGGAGAAGGTTTTATTTGTATTCAAAAAGAAAGGGAATAAGCGGGTTAAATGGCAATTAGCATGAATCAGGGTTCTGAAAATTCAGTCCAGAAACATTCTCTACTTGGTGCGGTCCCAAGAGTCTAAATAATACTTCTCTTAATTCTCGTACTCAATGTGTAATTCTTTCAATTCAATGTGTATCATCGCTATTCAGGTGAAGATTGTTGTTTGGACTTAAGAGGTTCACTCACTGCTGCTGAAGCGAAATGTGGATGGTGCTGTCACGTGGTATTGTTCCTTTTCTCAACGATGCTTAGGATGGACCAATCAAAGTCGTCTGTGATTACCGGATTCAACGTTCTGATCCATCAAGAGGAAACCCAACAGAAGACCTGTTGGTCTCACAGGACACAGCTAAACTTTGCTGCCCTATGGTTCTCCATATGTGTAATGAGCATTTGGTAATAGTAGTTAGTACTTGAGTAAACTGTGTTTATGATTTACTCTCTGTAAAGTACAAAGGTACCACAATGAGACTGTTTAATATAGTAACACAAAAATGACAAGGTTTGATCACAGGAAGACTAAAGCCTTTTTAGAAATCCCTTAAACTATTAAACAGCAATGTAATTCATTTAAAATGATACTTCCAATAAAGACTTTTACAATCACAGAATTATTGGTGTATCATCAGTACTGTCATATGAAACATGGATTATTTGCACCATCATGTGGTTGTTATGATGCAGTAGAACTGTCAGTTTAATTACATTTGAAATGAATTATTTACATATTAAATGATCCACAGTAAAATATGGTAATTCCCAGAATAGTGTCAATTCTCTGTGTACAGTTAAATTATTAGGCTACTAATATTAATCTATCAAAAAAAGACAACATCTTGCTATCATATGCTTTGGACAAACGGCACTGTATTCTTTGAAGTGACTTAAAGTACCATGTAAATATATGGCACATGAATATTGTGATCATGTAGTATCATTCATGGTTTCATTATATCAGGAAAAGCACAACATCATTTTATTTACAAATAATGGATGTACTTTACCCAAGTAAAAAGAGAGTGAGAGACAAAGCATTGCTTTAACCATTTTAAAATATTTATTTTCAGAATGAAAAATATAGTTGTTTAATTTAGCTCATCTGATAGCTGTACATTATCAGAAAACGCATTTAGGCGGCAGTGATTTCACGCTCAACCCAAAACACAAGCATATTTCATCAGGGGCAAACAAGAGGTTCCCTACCTTAAAATTCAGTGTGGTTAAAAATGAATAACTCAATCAGCAATATAAACAGTATTTGCTATTAATATACATGTATAATGAAAACAAGCAGCTCAGGGAAGGGCCTTTATAGTAAAGTTTTCATGTTTGTTCATAAATGTCTTGAAATTCCATCCTCCAGTTCAAATGAACACTTTTATGCTGTTAAAAAACGTGAATACATTATCGCAACTAAAAACCAATTCAATTCACATTTTAAGAAAGTTTTTGACCTTGAGACAAATTGTGCTTTTAAAAACGTTAAGTTTCAAGATATGCAGAATTCAGATGTACCATATATATATATATATATATAAAAATTAAGAGACCACTGCAAAATGATCAGTTTCTCTGGATTTACTATTTATAGGTATGTGTTTGAGTAAAATTTATTTTATTTTTTTTAAATTATAGAAAGTACTGACAACATTTCTCCCAAATTCTAAATAAAAATATTGTCATTTAGAGCATTTATTTGCAGAAAATGACAACTGGTCAAAATAACAAAAAAGATGTCAGTGTTTTCAGACCTCAAATAATGCAAAGAAAACAAGTTCATATTTATTATTAAACAACACAATACTAATGTTTTAACTTAGAGTTCAGAAATCAATATTTGGTGGAATAACCCTGATTTTCAATCACAGGTTTCATGCGTCTTGGCATGCTCTCTACCAGTCTTTCACATTGCTGTTGGGTGACTTTATGCCACTCCTGGTGCACAAATTCAAGCAGCTCGGATTTGTTTGATGGCTTGTGGCCATCCATCTTCCTCTTGATCACATTCCAGAGGTTTTCAATGGGGTTCAGGTCTGGAGATTGGGCTGACCATGACAGGGTCTTGATCCGGTGCTCCTCCATCCACACCTTGATTGATCTGGCTGTGTGGCATGGAGCATTGACCTGCTGGAAAAACCAATCCTCAGAGTTGGGGAACATTGTCAGAGCAGAAGGATAACCTTGTATGTGGCTTGATTCATGCGTCCTTCACAAAGACTAATCTGCCTGATTCCAGCCTTGCTGAAGCACCCCCAGATCATCACCGATCCAACTTTTTGTTATTTTGACCAGTTGTCATTTTCTGCAAATAAATGCTCTTAATGACAATATTTTTATTTGGAATTTGGGAGAATTGTTGTCAGTACTTTACAGCATAAAACAACTTTTTTTATTTTACTCAAATGCATACCTATAATCGTAAATCCAGAGAAACTGATCATTTTGTAGTGGTCTCTTAATTTTTTCTAGAGCAGTATAATATATTTGCATATATAAGATTAAGAGTATTTGTAGGACTAGGCCTATTTTTATGTATATTCTGTTTTATGACATTATTTTAATGGCAATTAAGCACATTTCTCCCCAAATTTACATTGGTGTGTGTGTGTGTGTGTATATATATATATATATATATATATATATATATATATATACACACACAGTGTGTATATATTCACCCTATCTGGACATGACGATTAATTAAAAAAAAAAATAAAAAAATTAATCTGATACATGAAATTCCCTACAACAAATACTTCCATGACTTAAACTTACAATTGTTCAAAATGTAAAAAATATATCATATTATTTTCACATTTATTTCTTTTGATTTTGGGGTGAAATATGACCAGGATATTTCTTGACAGTTTTCGTGAGATTCACCTTTGAGTTGGGGTATAAACTCACTATACACAAAGAAATTATTACTTTTTGGCTCATGACAAAAATTGAAATAATTTCTAAATCACCATCACAATAAATCTTGATTTAGAAACCTCTCATTCTAAAACAAAAAATAAAATAAAATCATGCCTTTGTTTGAATGGGTTTGTCAGTGCCAAAACGTAAGGAGAATGTAGCTTACATTTGTATTGCTTTAAAGATTTTAAAACCTGACAAGCATTTCAGTGTTTTACATGTGTGAATAAAAACACACAGGGCTTTAATGATTCTATATAGCACCTTTAAAATGAACCAACACATCGATTTATGAAGTTTCACAATGTTTTAAGACTTTCAGATAAAAGTAAATAAACTTTATAGGCTAAAAATTCTTTGGTAGAGCATCACAGCTGGTGTATTTAAAGAAGCGAGGCCACAAACCATTAATATACTCACTCTATTGTTCAATCCGATCAAAATGTAAAGTCTGTGATGCACTTTGGTGTCTTGGGTTCTAGAATGCTGGTGGAATCGTGGCGAGACCTTAACAACATACAAAAATATCCCTAATGCAACAAGAAAGCCTTTCTGAGTATGCAGAATACATTTGAGAGTTTTCATATACAATTTTAATACATAATAAGGTAAATGATTTAAAAGTTGTGTGTTTGCTGTAACAAAACAAACCCTCCGTTCTTTGGCTGTTTTCTAACTTGAGATATGTTTACATCAGTGAAACATACAGAACTTTTGTGGAAAAACACGTTCAGGGTAAAACCTCAAGAAACAGCACAGATTTACCACGTTGTGTAACACTGACTGCGATACTTAATTTGAAGATTTCTCATCAATAATGCACCAATAATGTTCAATGTCCAGGTCATATTTCTCCCTAAAATCAATAGGAAGACTTAAGAAATTATGTTATGCAAAAACGAAGCCTATTTTAAGGTACATTAAGATTTCTGCATTGACAATTTAGCACATTTTCCCTCCAAAAGGTCATTACTGTAATGCGAAAAATAAAACATTATACATTATTTAAATTGTAACATTTTTATATATCACTGTAGTACTTTTATGTACCACCTTTCATTTATGCCGATGTAAATAAAAGAACATTACATTATTTTGCAGTATCATTACAGTAAAAAAAATACTGTATTACAATAATGAGAATTACAGCTGAAAAGAAGAATTACAAAAAATATATACATTTTAATGCAAAAAATATGAGTGGTCCTAAAAACAGGACAGGCTTTTTTTTATTTTTTTTTATTTTTTATTAAAACATATTTTATTTATTTATTTTAATTTGGGGTGAAATCTGACCTGGACATGCTTTAATGATATTCAACCAAAAAAACATCCTGAAGTTTTCCCAACTCAAATCTGCACACGTCTTTTTAAACACTGTATCCACTATTTTCATTTTGGCTTGCTAAACCTTCATGCAAAAATGATAAAAATCCACAAGGAAGCCAGTATAAAACAACCATCGCAGTTCAGTGTTTTATATTATATAATACAGATGCAGGATTTGCTATGTACAGCAAAATAAAAGTGCTGGGACTGACATCCGTGATGGTGTGTTAAAGCTCACAGTGAAATCTGTGTTATAATACTGGTTAAATAGAGCGCGCTCCATTGGGTGGCATGCAGCATCCTTCATTCTTGCCTCAGCTCAAGTCCCGGCTCGAAGCAGAGGGCACGTCGCCGCTGCACGCCTGCTGTCCGATTCTTTCACGAGAAAGAACTGAGCGAACAGCGAACTGAGAGATCAGGTGATCACACAGAGGGCATCTCCTCCGTGCCAGCGCTGGACTCAGATCAGTCTGGAGTTCTTCAGGAACTGAATGAGGACTTTGTAAATGAAGGTGTACTGTGAAAGCGTCTGTACCATCATCATACGCTGCTGTCGCAGTAACTTCAGAACAGTCGGGACGTCCAGCATCTGTAAAAACACATATCAGTGACCATCAGAAAACAGTAGTAACGATCTGAAGCCCAAAGACACGATCTGAAGCCCAAAGACGGAGTTAATCTGAGGGAAAGCCATTTCAAATTCTAAACATCATCAATAAGACTTTAGAAAGAGCAGATATCAATACGGTATGTGGAGTATTTTCACAGGATTTTTTCCCCTTTTTCACCCAATTTGGAATGCCCAATTCCCAGTGCGCTTTTAAGTCCTCGTGGTGTTGTAGTGATTCACCTCAATCCGGGTGGAGGAGGACGAATCTCAGTTGCCTCCGCGTCTGAGACCGTCAACCCGCATCTTATCACGTGGCTTGTTGAGTGCGTTGCCACGGAGACATAGCGCGTGTGGAGGCTTCACGCCATCGACCGCGGCATCCACGCACAATTCACCACGCGCCACACTGAGCGCAAGACCACATTATAGCGCTCACGAGGAGGTTACCCCATGTGAATCTACCCTCCCTAGCAACCGGGCCAATTTGGTTGCTTAGGAGACCTGGCTGGAGTCACTCAGCACGCTCTGGATTTGAACTAGCGAACTCCAGGTGTGGTAGCCAGCGTCTTTTACCACTGAGCTACCCAGGCCCCCTAGTATTTTCATTACAATTAAGCACATTTTCCCCTAATTTCTCATTAATGTAATGCAAAAAAAAAAAAAAAAAAAGCTTTTTGTAAATCACGGTAGTATTTGTTGTACTGCCCTTTAATTTATACTAATAAAAAAAAAAAAAAATACAAAAAAATCTTTCTATTCTTTGTGTGATTTCCCTCTTGTGAGGAGAATTTAATCACAGAACTGACAATAACAATTGAAAATTACAGAAAAACATAATCTACATGAAAATAAAGTAACTGCAAAAATTATTAATAGTCCTAAAATTGGCTTCAATTTCTTTATGCAAAACATCATTTATTTTTTCTTTTAAATTTAGGTTGAAATATGACCCAGACATAGCTGATGCTATATTGTGTATTTTAGTTAAAATTGTACGTTTTTTTTCCACATACTAAAAATTTGTGAATTTTATTTTTCATATGTTTCATCAGCTGAATGACTAACAATTTTACGTTAACATTTTATAAAATTCATTATGGATCTATTCTAAGGTCTATACTAGAGATCGATCGTTAATCGGAATTTCTGATATTTATTTCCGATATTCAAGCATTTTTCTTTTATCGGGTATAGCTTTTATAATATCAGATCCACCGATAACACTATGTAACACAATTTTTGTTCCTGGGTAGTAAGTGTAATTTCCTAATTGCTTATAAGTATAGAACATGGCTATTATTCCCCACAAACTTTGCTTTTGTGACCAGGACAGTGATATTTTGAAATGTACCTATTTCCAATGAGAAAACGGGCGAATGTGTGTCTTTTCGTTCACATAAAGTCAGAAAAAAACAACATATGAATCCAATTTAACATGTATTTATACTAAAGTAATACAAAAATGACTACAAAAGATTTAGAAGCGAGTAGTTTTTCGAGATTTACGATTATACTGTAAATCACATTCACGAATCAGCCCCCAAATGTAGTCTCCCATCATGTTCTCGTTATACTGTCCTTGGTAGCGGCGTTCAAAGTCCAGTATATCCTGATGGAAGCGCTCGCCTTGCTCCTCCGAGTACGCTCCCATGTTCTCCTTGAATTTATCAAGATGAGAATCAAGGATATGGACTTTGAGGGACATCCTACAGTCCATTGTGACGTAGTTCTTCACCAAAGTCTCAACCAGCTCCACATAGTTTTCGGCCTTGTGATTGCCCAGGAAGCCCCGACAAAGCTGTTCCAAGCCGCTTTCTCCTTACTAGTGAGCTTCTTGGGGAATTCATTGCACTTAGGGAAGAAGTCTTGAAGGTACTTGAAGGCTGTGGACTCCTTATCTAGAGCTCTGACAAATTGTTCCATAAGGCCCAATTTGATGTGCAGTGGTGGCATCAGCACCTTCCGGGGGTCCACCAGTGGCTCCCACTTGACGTTGTTCCTCCCCAGAGAGAACTCGGTCCACTGTGGCCAGTCCTGCCTGTGGTAGTGCGCCTTGGTGTCCCTGCTGTCCCAAAGGCAAAGATAGCAGGGAAACTTGGTAAAACCGCCTTGGAGACCCATCAGGAATGCCACCATTCTGAAGTCTCCTATGACCTCCCAGCCGTACTCATCATACTTCAAGGCGTCCAGCAAGGTCTTGATATATATCCACTTAGGCAGCTGGAACTAAACTGAACTGGTGGGCTTAAGGCCCCTGTATTTATACTACTATTTATATTACTGGAAAGTTCTAGAAGTTACTCCAAGTTTATCCAGCACTGAATCTATCTGGAATGTTCTGGAAAATAGGTACATTTTAAAATATCACTGTCCTGGTCACAAAAGCAAAGTTTGTGGGGAATAATAGCCATTTTCTATACTTTTGAGGCATAAGCAATTAGGAAATAATACTTACTACCCAGGAACCCCACAAAAAATAAAATAATTTGTTACATGGTGTAACTGCCGCCATCTGGCGGGAGTTTCTGAAATCGCACGCAAGATGGCCATTGCAGCAGTGCGTGTGAGAGGAAACAACGCTGGGGGTTGTCCACAGGTTAAGTAATGTGCTTTTGCAATGTATTGCTTGAATTAATAAATTGTATTAAACGTAACAGCCATTCATGCTCTAGTGAGATGTGTTACATACTATAAATGCTTGATGTGGAGACGAACTCACGTAAAGACAAATCCTGCAAATTCCCAAAGACGTAACATTACTTCACATTAATCAACATGAAGAGCCTTGGATGAGTGCATGTTGGAAATATGACGGTTTAATTTAATTCTCAGTTGGCTGTTTATTAGTCTTGTAAATTTGCTGTTCAGGTAGATGCTCAGGTTCCAATGGAATGACTGGCCGTATGCCAGAATGGCTGTATAATCCTTTCCATTTGATTCATAGCGTTGAACTTTTAATTTAAAAGGCACTTTAACTTGAAAAATACACCAGGGACTCTTATTTTGAAATGTGTGCTTCACTGCTTCCAGCTGTTCAGTCAAACAGATAAGGGAAATAAATTGTATACTCCTATAATAATCGTATTACAATATAAACAATTAAAAGTAAACATTGTCATATTTCATCAACACTACATCATCACTATCAACAGGTGATCATTAGTGATCGATGATCACTTGTCATAAATTTCCGATATGGCCTAATGATTGTAAACTGCTCTGCAACAGCGGAAAACACTCACAATCCACCGCGTGCTTGGAGAAATAAAACAGTGCTGCATTTTCACTCTCAAGCACGCAGCGCATGCATTTATTTAATTAAATCATATTCTTTTAAGTTTGATAATCACATTAAGTCATATCACGATTCCTGTCTTTCCACCCCCAAATTTAAGACCTCTTTAAATAAAAACTAAGACTTCTGTTGTATCATTTAAGACTTTTTATGACCTTATATTTTTAGAAAACTGAATTTAAGACATTTTAAGACTTTTTAAAGATCCGCGGGAATCCTGTCTACTCCTAGCAACCCTCTCTCATGACAAAAGTAAGCCGTGTATACTCTTCACCCTGGTAACTGACCATTTAACCCTGAGAAGCTGTTGACATGCATTAATTCTCTCATGCATTTATGCCACTGTAAGTGCAGGACATCTGTACCTCATTATGTTCCAGACAGGCGATCATGATTTCAGAGAGAATGACCACACCCGTGCGGCCCACCCCTGCACTGCAGTGCACCAGAACCGGCAGGTTTGTGTTCTTTGGATCACTCGAGCTGTTTGTGTGTCGCCGCACGGACTGGATCTCCTCCAAGTATGCTGAGACACAAAAATAAAGCAGTTTAAAGAGCCACACCAGTCTAAAAACACACAAACTGAACAATGGAAAAGGGCCGATTACAGAGCCTTGAGGCACGCCGCACAAAAAATGATTAAGCTTGAGTGGTGCATTAAAGCTGAAGTATGTAACATAATCAGTGTTAAAATACTTTCTTCTATCCCAGCTTAATATGCAGAAACAACTGTAGGTAAGCCATTCATAGGTTGGTTTTCTCAAAAAATGTAAACACTGCATCTATGTGGTGATATAAAAATTCTTGTGTTTGTTTTGAGTGACCAGCTTAGACCCGGGACAATCTGACTGTTTGAATAACTGCAGGCAAGGGGCGTATTCAGAAAGCTGTTTTGAAAACATTGTGGGTTTTTTTGCAATTCTGTATGGTCACAAAAATTACATACTTCAGCTTTAAATGTCATCGCAGACTAAAACATATCGTGATAACATATCGTCATAAATGGGTGAGTAAATTATGATTTAAATTTTTATTTAAGGGGGAATTATTTCTGTCAGGAAACTCTATAGTGCTTCATTCAATGCACATTTTTTGGGATAGTTTAGTTGAGCCAAAAGCAAGGCTGGTTAATGGAAAACGAAAAGACTCTTTTGTGTGTTGTACTTACAGAGGAACCCTTTAAAGTCTTCTGGGCAGCTGTGGTCGGGCCAGTCCGTGTACTGTAGATGCCAGACGGTTCGCTCTTGGCCCGTTAGAAGATGTTTGATCTTCAGTCCCGTCGTGGCGTAACAACCGGAATCCGTACGGAAGCGCGTGGTTATCTTAAACCGTCCGTATGTAACAGTGTTGTGGCGGGAGCCCAAACGAGGCCAATAGCGGAAACTCTTCTCGCGACCCCCCTCCTACAAGTCACATTACAAAACCAACGGTTTAATAATGAAACAATGCAACAAAAGTGATACGTTTCAGATTCAAGCACAACATGTTTCATACTCACCTCCTCTGCGGTAACCATGGCGATGATGGCAACTCCTTGTTCCCAAACCATTTGCCAGAAGTCTTGGCAGGTGTTGGAGAGGGGACCCTGAGATGCAATATAAGTCCATTCCTTGCCGCTTACCGTAACCTGGTGAATACAGTAACATTATGATAAAATCACAGAAAAGAAAATTCTGATATCACTTACCCTCATGTCGTTTAAAGCCTGTTTGGCTTTCTTTATTCAGTGAAACACAAGAGGAGAAATTCTGTTTATGCTGCTCTTTTCAACGCAGGCTGTCAAGCTCCAAAAATGACAAAACGCACCACTGAAGTAGTCCATATTACTCAAGTGCTATATACCAAGTCTTCTTACACAATACGATAGATTCATGTGAGGAAGAGACACTCAACACTAAGCTATTGTTATGACTTCTTAAAATTTTAAATATATTGCACTAGTCAAAAGGACTACTTTCACTTTTATTGTGCTTTTTTTTTTTGTTATATTTGGAGATCAACAGTGTCCATGCCCATTCACTTTCATTGTATGATAAAGAGCAGCTCATACCTCCTTAAAAAGTTCTCCTTTTGTGTTCCATGGAAGAAAGAGAGAATGTCATCGAGGTTTGGAACAACATGAGTTTTTGGGTGAATTATCCTTTTAAACTTGTACAGAATACTTTTTGTGGTTAAACGCATGCTAAATAGCAAACAGACTAACACCGAAACAAAGGATCTGTCATGCTATGGCAAAATTAAAGACACAAAGAAAACAAAAAGCATTTCAGTCATACTTCAGTTCTGCTTATATCTTCTGTGCATTATCCATACAATGAACTGAATCGTCATCCTATGACACACTACACATCTACGACAGGTAAACGCTCGTGGTACTGTAGCTCACCCTGATGTGCGAGGCGTTGATGTAACCTGTGTTGTTCTCTTTGGTGGGCACCAGCTCCACACGCGTGTCATCATAGGGCAGGACGTCTTGGAAGCGGTTCCTGTCGCCGTTCTCGGGCATCTGAGCGATCGTGCACTCACAGTTGGGCCGTCTTTTGGCCACCTGCTCATACTCTGTGAAGACCATCCCCTGATCCACACGCTGTTCCAGTATCTTACACTGCGTAGTGAGCACACAGGATATGAGGGTCTGTTCACACCACAATGACCTAATTAACCTTTACAGCATGCAATAAATAGATTCTCAGCTTAGTTTTATGGCTGCACTCACTCCTGCACTTATTTTTCAGCATTTTGGCAACAGGCAAAATAAGGTTGTACGAGATGATAGAAATAGGAAATCTTTTACAAATCTAGTTTAAATGACGTGCCAATTTCGTAGAAACAGAATCTTTGAGTCCATGTTGGTTTCATACATAAAGGCATTTTCTACACAAAATGTATTTGTCAAATGTCCCTTAAAATAATTTCCTTGCTCCTTGAATACATGTATTTACTCATTTATTTTTCTAAATGTTTTCAAACATATTTTTAAAGGTATTTTTATATATTTTTTTAAATATCATGCATTTCTAGTCTGTAATATTCATGCGTTTTCTTAGGGTTACTCCATCTGACCTGAACAAATTGTGGCTTTTCATAAAAATGTCAAAATATCAGATTTATAAAATTATTATTATTATTATTTAGACACTTATGAGGGTTTAAAGGGGTCCTCTAAGTTTTTTTTGTTTTCTGGTTACCTGCAGGTTGGTTATACCACCTGACTTTGATTTGGTGGAAAGAAGTAATATTTTTACACTAAATTGTTTCACTGCTTATTTTCTTTAAGAAATAATAATAACATTACTTATTCCAACATTTCTTTTTTCAAGAATTTTAGCTTTAAATTGCAGATTTTTTCTTTTTTCTCCAGACGGTTACACCACAGACATTTCAAGGTGTTTTAAAAGATTTCCTGTTTCATTGGCATTCCCAAAATTAAAGGCTTATAACGCGACAAAAACAAAACAAAGAAAAAACAAGAAGGGTCAAGTGTTTGGTATCATTATAAAGAAAACGTTTAACATTTTTTAATGATATAGATGATTATACATTGAGACTCTCAGCCTAAGAAAAAAATTTCTTTTTGTATTTTTCTGATTTGGCATTATATATCTGTAGGAATAAATAAGGTGACTCTGAAAAACTGCTTTGGTTTTGTTCCCAATCATGTCAACTGTATCTGAGAAAAATGTTGTGTCGATACGACAAAGTAATCAAAAGTTATAGCATTACTATAAAAATAATTTATCATAGTGGCCAAAAACATCTCCAAACAAATAAAACATAATAATTGTACATAAGAACTAATTACACATGCAAACACAACAATGACTAAAGGTTTGCATAGCATGCAGACATGATTTTAGTAATGAGATTTCACAGAATGAGTTTCATTCTGTGCCATCTGAGTCATCATTGAGTCTGTGTCATGTATTTGGCGCCATCTCCTGGTGGTCATATGTAACATTGTGCTTCATGTGGATTATCTAATGATCATCTAATTATTGGACTGCTTCTAGTTTGCATTTTTTTCTAACTCTAAATGAAAAAATAACTTAAATTTAGACTTTGGTCTTGATGCTTTGTTCCCATTTGTGCTTTAATGACCGCATGAATAATACCTGATGATCACATCTTGTGTGCTTCAATGGAAGCAAATCTGACTATCTGTGCAAAAGAGTTCACATAATCAAACGTCCCTAATTTACATAAATTTGATTAGTAAACTAGAAATAACGCATAATATTAAATATTTCCTTCTCATTATACCTCATAACCTTTTCTTTTACATTTTTAAAAATCCTAACACTTTGTTTAATTCCAGGTTTAATTAAATTCCAGGTTTAAACTTGACCCCAGTGTATGTCAACGTTCACATTGGCCATTAAAAAAATCCCATATCAGTAAACCACTGAAAAACTAGTCAAACTGAAAGCAATACTCACTCTCTCGTCATTAGAAGCGTTCTCCGAGTCGTCCTTTCCTTCATCGGCCAGAGGCATTCTGGACAGAGTCAGGCCATTAAGAGCTGCCAGCTTCAGTGGACCCATTTTCTTTACCTCTGAGCGACCCTTCTTCATACCCTGATGTGAGAAGACAGCGATGGACAGAGAAAGAAGAAAACAGAGAGTGTTTATGGATCTGTTGAGACTCTGAGAATTCTTTACTGGAATGCTGCTGTACATGTCAAATGGCCTGTTGGGTGGCATTCTTCACAATGCAGGTACAAAGTCAAGTGATCAGCCTCACCCCAGAGAAGAAATACTTATTTCACTTTCCGATTAAACGAAAATAAAAGGCACTAACAGCAGGAGGCATCGTCTACGGTGTTAATTCATATCATACTAGTTGGATCAAGTGCAATTACAAACAGGTTTGGATTGCCTTTGTTATAACTGACCCCAATCATATTTACATCTGTAAATTGGATACAAAAGTAGATGTTTAGTAGAATGTTCAGGCTGATCTTTTCCATAAAATGAATGTGCATGGAAATGGATGCTCTCCAGCTCCATAAGGATGAATATGCACCGTTAAAGTAGTCCAAACGACTCAAATTCAATATTCTAAGTAGGGCTGGGCAATACGGCTAAAAAAAATAATATCTCAATATTTTTCAGCCAATTGATGCTATTCTATATATATCTAGATAATTGTGAATTTTCTCTTACAAAATGGCTCAAAAGTGATTTTTTTATTTTTTAAATCAGAGGAACCATCAATTCATCCAAAAAGTAATTGTACAGGGTGGCCCCAAAAAACAAACAAACAAACAAACAAACAAAAAAAAAACGGGGCAACGTGAATAATCAAAATGTTTTTGATTATTTCTGCGATTAAGTAATGCGTCTATTATTACAGCCCATGTGTATCGCCACAAGGCGGCACTTTATTTTGTGCAATTGGTGCAAATAAAGTTTACATGTGTGTTTGGGACAAAAAGTCATAGAATTACGGCAAAAATCGTACAAACGTCTTTATGCATTTTTTCTTCTCCCCTTTTCTCCCCAATTTGTAATGCCCAATTCCCAATGCGCTCTAAGTCCTCGTGGTGGCGTAGTGACTCGCCTCAATCCGGGTGGCAGAGGACGAATCTCAGTTGCTTCCTTGTCTGAGACTGTCAATCCGTGCATTTTAGCACGTGGCTTGTTGAGCGCGTTACCACGGAGACATAGCGTGTGTGGAGGCCTCACGCTATTCTCCGCGGCATCCACGCACAACTCACCACGCGCCCCACTGAGAACGAACCACATCATAGCGACCCCTAGCAACCGGGCCAATTTGGTTGGTTAGGAGACCTGGCTGGAGTCACTCCCTGGATTCGAACTTGCGACTCTAGTTGTGGTAGTCAGCGTCTTTACTCACTGAACTACCCAGGCCCCCGTTTTTATGCATTTTTAAGATATGAGCAATCAAACATAGTGACACTATTTTGTTTTTGGGATACCCTGTAGATTAAATATTTTAAAGGCATTGAATAAAAAAATCTATTTATAAATAATAAATAATAAAATGTTTTTTTCCTACATCTTTTCACTAAATGAACACAAGGTATGAGGTTTAATCATTTTCATTTATATGCACTTTTACATTTATATTTTATACAGTATACTGTACAATGATATATAGTATCTTAATAAAAAGCATTATTTACCTTAATATATTTACTAAAGCAAGGTGGGCATAGTGCTAAAAACACAACGTCCAACATCCAATTCCAAGTCTCCATATTCTCATACTTACACTTCTGTTACTTTAATGGTGCTTTCTGTCCTTTATGAGTGTTTCTGGTCCATCGTATGGAAAACAGCGGCGTGAATATTCTGATAAACATTTAGTTATGTGTTCCACAGCAGAAGTACATAATGGTGAGTAAATGATGACAGAATTAATTTTGGGTTAAGTCATGATTACTGACATTCAGGGCTGTCCATATATCAAAATAAAGTATATTACACATAGCTGACTAGGCTCTTTAGACTTTAATAAGAAATAAAAAAAAACTATTAATGGAATGAGGAGGATGCATTTATTTCCTGGTATAAACTTGCGCTTCTCTTCAAGGAACCTTTAAGAAAATACTTACATAATGACTGTTAACTAACTCATCTGGTGGCTACACATTATATCTCATGACCTCACAGAGCTCATCTTGTCTTTAAATCTTTGGAGGGCTTTTTAACACAAACATCTCTCTCTCTTTCCAAGTGATGTGTCCAAATACAAAAAGTAAATAGGTCTTCTTTTTTTATATAATGGTTATTTGCTATTACTGCTGGATTTTGCTGATACCGATAAATAAGGTGGTGAAAAATGCCGATAACCGATTAATCGGCAGATAGTTTTTAAAATCGATTCACAGAATGTTACAGCATTTTCTTAGTCGACACAGTCATAGAGGCCAGAGTACAAAATTACTAAAATCCCAGATGTAGTTTATTTTTCAACCAAAATCCCAATAAATATAATAAAAAAGATTGGGTGCACAACGTGGGACTTTTAACACTAAACAAGCCTGAAACACACCAGGGACTCTTATTTTGAAATGACAGACTTGACTCCATTACAGTGCTCAATTTTATATACTTACAAAATGAAGCTTTTTATAGCCTATGTATTATTATTTTTATTATTATTCACAATATATGAAGTTGGAGACACGATATATGTGCTGACGAGGGACGTTTCCATATAGTCGCATTTGTCTTCGCATGCCCTCGCTTCATTAAAAAAAATAACTAAAAAAAAAAATCAGAGAAACAAAGGAATAAAAAAATTTAAAAAATAAACTAAAAAACTATCGGCAACTAACAGCATAAATTTTTGATGATAACCGATAGTTCCATAAAGCAACTATCGGCACCGATTAATCAGTAAAACCGATTTATCGGTCTACCTCTAATTACTACTGTAAATGGAGGTCAACCGATAGTGGATTATGCTGATACCAATAATTAAGGTAGTGGAAAAGGCCGTTAACCAATTAATCGGCCGATAATCTCTTTTAAAAAACGATTGATAAAACTTTTTTTTTTTATCAAGTCCGAAATACACCGGGAACTCTTATTTTGAAATGACAGAGACTTGGCATCCTTACAATGCTCAATATGCAAATATTTACCAAATGAAGCTTTTTATAGCCTATATATTCACCAGATGAAGAGTTTATATTTATATATTTCACCAGATGAAGAATAAAATAAATAAATAAATAGAAAACCTATTGGCATAGATATTTTGACCATACCCGATAGTTCTAAAAAGCAACTATCGCCATAATTTATCAGTAAAACCGATATATCGGTCTACCTCTAGCTGTAACTGGCAATAAATTACTGCAACAACTATTGGCAAGACTTTACTAAGATGAAATCAAACAAGAAGCAAAGCTGTTTTGACTTTCATACGAAGTGAACTTACTGCTGGTGGAAGTCCATCGATATTCCTCCTCGCGGTGGGCACATCAGAGACAGGTCTCTTAAGGACGTCTCTCTGGACGTCTCTCCTGTGCTTCCGTCCATGTCCACTCAGATCTCCCTCCGACACTGAGGGCACCATGTGTCCGGGCTCTCGAAGAGGCGGTAACTGACCCAACTCATCTTGCTTGCGGATGAGCGGGTGGGCTTGGTACGCAAGAGTGCTCGTCAGGACGGTTTCCATACTGTGGCTAAACGGATAAGCGGGTGGATCTGCGAGGGGCCGCCCCAGTGGCGTCAAGTGATGTTCGGGTCCGCCCACTGCGTCTTGAGACTGGGGCGTGTGTCGGCCACTGTCATCTTCAAACTCCTCTTCCTCACCGCTGCTGTGCACCAACATCGTGGCATCGGACAGAGACTTTTTGTGGCCGTAGCACATGTCCTCTTTAATGGCCGCATCCTCGGCTTTTGTAACCTCCAGGACGGCGTTGATATCGGAGCTGGAAGGCGCGGGCAGTTTCTTAGGCGTTTCAGCCGCAGATGCAGATGCCTGGGTAGTTGATGTATAACATGTCCATGAACTTCATCAACATAAAGACTTGCTGACAATTAATCAAATAAATAATGGACATTACAGTTGTCAAAATATATATTTTTTTAAAAGTGTCAATTATATAGCAGTCCATGAAGGTCTACTCATGTTGCGTAAAAAAAACTATTTAATGTGGTTTAATGAACCAGTTGATTGTTCTGTAAATTCTATTAATTTAAATTAATCGCAATTTCAATATCAAGAGCAATAATTGACAATTAGGTTTTCTGTCATAATCGTGCATCATCTTAGGTCCTGTAATTGGGTCAGGTCATACCAGGGTCATATTACACGTCAAAATCAAAAGAAAAAGGAAATACAATTTTAAATAAATCATTTTTAAAAGGACCATTCAGATTCTTTGCGTTTTGACATTTTCATGACAATAATAAGCCCCCCAAATTCTCATTACCACAATGTAAAAAGTAATTTCATTCTCATTAATAAAATGTGGAAAACAATAATGACATTATTTAAATACTCAAGTATTTATACACCATGGTTGTATTTGTAGTACTGCCTTTTATTTATACACTTTTCAAAATATTAGTGTATTACAGTACTATTTTATTTTTTATCATTAATCGCAATTAATCGTGTATGTAAATATTTGCTGAGAAAGCCACTAAAATAGCAATAATTAAATATATAATGATTAAATAATTATAAATAAAACATACAGATTATAAAAAAAATAGTAATTCAGATAATTATAATGCATTACATTATTGTGGCAGATGAGTAAAGCATTGATAAGCCAAAACTGGCTTCAGAATTCAATATATTGTTTCTTTTCATATTATTGAACATAAGCCAATCAAAATACAGTTCACACAGAAGTCCATTTTGCAATAGAATTCGTCAATCAGTCTGAGATAGATTTATTATAAGAGCCTTTCTAAGGACGCGTCAACGTACAGCTGCGTCAGACAGACGCTTTTGGAGTGTCTCACACTGTGTAATAAACATACCGTTTTAAGGTCACTGTGTCAAGTTAAACACAGTTTGAAAGTACGTTTCGCTTACTGCCCCCCCCCCCGGAGAAAACAGGTGGTACTTAAAGCTTGAATTGCTCCGATGGTAGGAATCATCCTTATTTCAGTCCAGGGACACGATTAATTGCATACATTTTTTTAAACTCGTTATTTAAATCGGCAGCCCTAATTATAATATCTAATTATATTACTAAGTATATTATATTATAGTAATAAGAATCTAATGAGAATCACCATTGGAAATAATGAGAACAACAAATAAACGTAAAATTATCGCTTTGTTTACTAAATTATTATTAATTGCCCTAGGGATGCAACTAACAATTGTTTTGATATTCTTCGAATATTTCTTCGATTAATCGAATAAAAAAAGTTGTATTTCCTGTATTTTATTTTTTCAAATTTTATTTTACTTATTAAAAATATAAATGACTGTATGCTATACGTTGTGTACATAAAAAATAAAACAATGATAATTATTTTAATTATCGAATAGTTGTTGCAGCACTAGATCGCACCTTTATGTTTTCACAGATTTAATCACTTTTTTGCCTATACTAGGGATGGGCACGGAGTAAATTTGTAGTCAAGTGCTCTAACACATAAGAAAACGAGTAATCGATTACTTAAAATTTTGAATTTAAGTTGAACCTCTGAAGCTGTTTTTCTTATTTAAAAATGAGCACTATGCATAAACAACAACATAGACAAAAAAAAAAATAAATATTTGCACTCACACAACGAAACATACATTCTAAGTCTTCTGAAGCGATACAATCACTTTAAATAATGACAGAATTTTTTAATTGGGCAAACTATTCTTTTAACAACGTCATGCATCCTCAGCACCAACCAATGCATGAGTTGTAACGGCAAGATTTACGTGAGAGAAGCAGTTTCATTGCTGCCCACAGAAGGCAAAGGCACAAAGAAAATCAAATTGCAATATTCAAGTAGTGTTTTTACTAGTCGAATATTTAAAGCTGTATGAGTACTCGATTAATCGATTACTTATGCACACTCACATTACGCACTTTTACTAGTGCATTTAATTGGTCCTGCGCTGCAAAATGAAATTTTAAAAATAAATACCCACCTTCCTCTCATTCACCCTCATGTTTTCTAGCCCGTATGCAAGCCCAGCAATCTCGATCGAGTTCCGCTTGTGCATGTGCGGCTGGCGTGTCGTAATGAGAGGCTCGCTCACTTCCTGTAGCGAGTGCGCCACGGGCAGACTGTCTTCCTGGAAGGTTTGCACTGAGTGATGGATACGGCGTGTTATGAGGTCTGGGTTACTGCTGCTGACGTAGAGGTGACGCGACAGGTCCGGCGTGCTATTGGCTGGTCGAGGATGAGGGTACGGATACGGAGGTGGGGGCCAGTAAACTTGATTCCTTATGATGTTGGGCGGCGGGTACTCCTGGGCCTGCTGGAGCTGGACGTTTGTGAGTTCGGGGACACTAACGGCGCCCACTACGGGTCGTCTCTCGGTGGGGTACGGGTACGGAGAGGGACTGTGGAAGCTGTAATTGAGGTGAAACGGGTACTGACCGGCGCCGTGCTCGCGAATCTCCGGTTGGCTGTATACGAGTGGATCGGGTCGGCTGTACGCGTAAGAGTTGCCGATGTTTAAGTTCCTCATGGAGTGGCTCTGGCGTTCCGTGGGCGGTACCACACTGTGGTTTTTCTGCCTCATAACAGTCTCGTAGTCGGGTGTGGCGCGGTAGGATGGTGGAATTAGGGCGCTGTGTCGGTGAGAAGGCACATAGTCAGGGCGCATGAGATCACTTCCTGTGATGCTGGGGTTGGAGGACATGGGCGATGGTTGCAGGTAGTGCTGAGGGTTGTTAAGAGAGCTGGTGCTTTGCGCGCTGTAGACGCTGCCGTTGCGGATTCTTCCATTATACTCGTGAGGGGAGCGGTCAAGACTGGTCTGGGAATGGTAGTAGAACCCATTCTGATTGTTAATGTAAAGGTTATCTGTGGGAAATCAAACAAACATCAACTGAAATAAGACAAAACATTGGGCGCAACAGAAGTTGGGCAGATTTTGGCATGTTGAAGGTGTTCACGGAAGATGTTCTACCTTGTGAAGACGTGTACGGTTCTGTATAATGGCCATTAAAGTGCATCTGAGGTGGCATCATGTAGGGTTGAGGTTTTGGCTGCAACAAAACAAGACAAAATGACAGTAGCATTATTCAGCTGTTGGACACGTTAGATTGGTTCAAAAAACTAGTGAGCTGCCTACCAAGACAGCATTTTAAGGCAACATGTGCGCGCTCCCAACATAACGGCTGTTCCTAAAGGTACTAGATACCTTCAAAGATACATTCTTTTAAATAAGAATTCGAGAGAAATGGTAAACGAGTCAAGAGAAATGATAATTATAAATGCAATTATAATTCATTCAAAACCGTAAAGTATTGATAAAGAAAAGTTGAATAGTATTAAACTTTATTAGTTTATCAGTTAACCAAGTAGTTTACGATTGACTATTTTACCCATGATTTGCATGTTATGTATTTTTTGGGCTTCAACTAACAATTGTTCTTATTAGGATTCCTCCGGTAAGATGGTATTCTTCTTCTTATTATTATTCCTGTAGCTATAAATTGCCCAATAACTCAAGATCTCCTTGGTAAAAAGTTTTGAAATTTGGCACATTGATACTACAGGCCACGAGTAACTACCACACCAAAAATGGCCCATGTGAGCCTACAGGTGGCGCTACAGGCCACGCCCCAATTTGTCCATTTTCAAAGTGATGCCATTTCCACCCCATAAGTCCAAAATTTCTGAAACTTGGTATATATGCCTCATTTCTCATAAAGAACAAAAAACCCTCTAGAACCCACAAAGTCCACCATGATGGATTTTCCTGTACAATACAAATTTGTCCAAAACTACAAAAATCTACTCCTCCTGAACCATAGCTCCAACTGACTTGAAACTCGGTATGTATGTGTAGGATACATGTCTTTCAATTTGATATTTAGCAAAAATGAATACAACACAAAATGTCTGAAAGGTGAGCATTTATTTAAATGTCCACATTGTCTCAATATCCGTATGTCCAAAAAATCTAACGCCATTTTGACTGTTTTTTCCAACCCAACAGGCTCCAAGATGATATCACTCTGAAGTACTGTGCAAAATTTCACCTTGATATGTCAAAAGATGACAGAATTACAGTTTACTATTATTTATCGCTAACGCGAAAATAATGCTTTACAAATCCGCTAGTCATAAAACCGATACTATTCAATCATCAGTTCATATGAAGACTCTTGCAATGTTTAATAAAAAATTAATGAAATGTTGTGTACATGTGTGAAGTACATGTCTCTACCATGTCAATTTTGACATAATTTGCAGTTTTGAGGACGAATCTGCATTGCTGCTTGCAGCTTTAAGTACAACTATTAATCTTCGATTAATCGATTATTCAGATAAAAAAGGCTAGTTTTATTACAATTATTTAATTTAATTATAAATATATTCAAACACAATGATTGTTAGTCATACATTGTGTAAAAGAATGGTATAAAATATAAATATTACAATATAAATTGTTAGTAAAAATACAAAAAACAAATACAGGACAATTCAAACCACTCAATTATAAATTAAAATAAAGAAGAAAATAAATAAATAAATAAATAAAAACAATCCAAGTAGGGCTGCAACTAACGATTATTTTGATAATCGACTAATCTAACGATTATTAGAATGATTAATCGACTATTCGAGCAATTATTGCAACGATTAATCATTAACTCTGAACTGACAATTAACCGTATGTCTTGAGTTAAGAGGTTTTATTAAGCATGTGCTTACTACTAATAAAGAAAACATATTTTATAAATTACCTCTAAATGACATTCACTGAATCACAGTAGAAAAAACATTGTTTAATTCAGTAAAAAATTCACCGAAAAAAAAAGTACTATTCTTATCAAATATCTTTGTCTTGTTTTCCCTTAAAAATATATAAAAATCCTTAAAACAAGACACATTTGTCTAAGAAACAACATAAGGTATTTAGACTTGTTTTCAGGGAATATTTCTTTCTTATTCAAGATTATACTCAATTGAAAACATATTGCAATATCTTCTGCAGTATAGCTCCTCAAGAAAATGTACCTTGTATTAAAAGGAGTTTTAGATATTTATATTGAAAAAGAAGCCAAAAAAGACCAAATAAAAACGTATTTTGTTGCCGTGTATAATGGGCCAAGACTACCCTCTCTTATCAATGTGTTGATGCAGCACTAATATTTGTATGCATTTTAGTGAACTGCATCGTTAGCTTTGTAACATGCTAAAGCCAAACACTTCTGTTTGCGTGTCATGCCAAGTCACTGCCTATGTAGAGCACTCCAAATAATTAAATTGAATTTCCATTTTGCTTAGGATGCTGTCTTAGAAGGCAAATGCCTATGTAAACAAAAAAAACGGCAAGTCACCTTGCTAGGTTTTTGGAAAGTAGCATAGAAACACAACTGTTGCTTCTATTCTGACATCTTGCAGAGTCAAATCCAGAAGCGTCAACAATTCAATTCTATTATCCTTACCAGAGACATTCTTGTGGAGGACCGTCGCCTCACTGGGTTCACTGGCGCTGGCTGAGTTTGTCTGTAATAAAAACAATAAGAGACATGTTTGAAATAAACCAGAGTACTACTAAACCTTCAACCCTTATGATTTCTGACAGTGGAGAGAATGGAGGGAGTTCCAGGAACAGCTAAAGCTGTATGTGATTACATTGACATTGAAATTACTCTCTCACGTATTTGAAAGTGAAATATAAACGACAGGGTTTCAAAGTTGGCATGCCTCAATGCCCTCCAATCCTCTCCTTGTGGAGACTAGTGTTCAGCAATATATAGAGACGCTTTCTGCTTTCATTTCGAACATCACAAACTTGTTCCAACATTCTGCCAGTTTCCACATGGGGCTTTATAGATTACAAGCCGAAGTTGAACGGGCCTGTCAAGAACATAGAGTCATATTTCACCCCAAAATGAAAAGAAATATGATTTCATATTTCAGGTTTTCAGGAAGAAAGATCATTTGTTGCATTGTGAGGTTCTCATGACCTCATTCTCATTACTGTTATATGTTGTACTGCCTATATGCTGCTTTAAATAAAATAAAAAATACTGTATAGCAGCAATTAGAACCTAATGAGAACCTTCATTGAGAATAATGAGAACGACCCACCCCCCCCCCCCAAAAAAAACATCGTCCTTACACCCTGCGACAGGGTTAAACAGTAAGAGCTTTGGAGATTTTTACTTGCACTGCCAACATTTTTACTGGCCCCACTACAAAAAAGAAGTGTTATTTTAAGCTATGGCAGAGCAAAACGATATTTTCTGATTTATTGCAATCCTGACGCTGATTCTTTAAATCGCAAGATCAATCTTTCACTTTAAAGAGTACTTTAGTTTGGGTTGTGCTGATATTATATCTGCTAAATGAATAGCAATTAAACTGCATAATTCAGGTTCTGTTGTTACTTTTTAAAATTAATATTTTCATAAAGTGCCAAGTTTACGGGCGCTATTTTAAGAGCGTTATGCGATACATCAAATTCACAAAGTCAGTGGGCATGGCCATGAAGGTTGATATTTTCTTGCAAGCATGCACTAAGTCTAGGCGCATGCGAGTTTGCGAAATTGCGCGCGTGAAACGCTAATGGGCTGGGTCAAGCGCAATTGAATTCTGAGGTTCTTCTGTGTCACTTGATGGTGTTACGGGATGCTTGAAACATGCTTTGCTTCTGTCAAATTGTTCATTGTTTTGTAATGTATATATTTAAAATAATGTCTCTGTTTAATGTGTTATTCATTTTACTTTAAAGCTCCTCAAGCTTTGGCGTTATACAAAATAAACATTATTATTACTATTATTGTTATTGATCTACTGACACACAAGTCATGGTTTTAAAATCGATTGATGGCTCTTTAAAATCATCTGCTGGTGGAATCCAAAAACTGCAAATGCAGGAACTGATTTTAAACTTTGTGCTGAGATTAGACGTGCTTCTCAGAAGTTTTAGCGCAATGACCTATTTCTCAGGAAAATAGCAAATTGCGCATTCCACGCTTCATTAACATACGATACACCCACAGTTTGCATGCATACATCCACAGATAGCACAACCACTCCCACCTGCACTTCACGCTAGCACGAAAATTGCACTTCGAATTAGCGCTCTCAGTAAAATTGGAAAAGACGTAGTGCACGGTATTTACCCAGAGGGTTACCGGTTTAATTTATAGCATTAAAAGAATATTCCGTGTTCAATACAAGTTGAGCTCAATCGATAGCATTTGTGGCATAATGTTGATTACCACAAAAATGATTTTCGACTCGCTCCCAAAAATCAAGGTTACAGTGAGACACTTACAATGGAAGTCAATGGGGTCAATCCATAGATGTTAAAATACTCACTGTTTCAAAAGTATAGACACAAGACATAAACAATATGTGTGTTAACATGATTTTAGTGTAATAAAATTACTTACTAACCGCATCTGTGTAAAGTTATATACAATTTTACAAGACAACGTAATGTCAACAAACCCTAAAACCAGGACCTGGGTAGCTCAGCGAGTATTGACGCTGACTGCCACACCTGAGTCGCGAGTTCAAATCCAGGGCGTGCTGAGTGACTCCAGCCAGGTCTCCTAAGCAACCAAATTGGCCTGGTTGCTAGGCAGGGTAGAGTCACATGGGGTAACCTCCTCGTGTTCGCGATTAGTGGTTCTCGCTCTCAATGGGGCGTGTGGTAAGTTGTGTGTGGATCGTGGAGAGTAGCATGAACCTCCACATGCTGTGAGTCACCGCGGTGTCATGCACAACGAGTCACGTGATAAGATGCACGGATTGACGGTCTCAGAAGTGGAGGCAACTGAGACTTGTCCTCCACCACCCGGAGTGAGGTGAGTAACCTCGCCACCACGAGGATCTACTAAGTAGTGGGAATTGGGCATACCAAATTGGGAGAAAAGGGGATAAAAAACAAAAATAAACCCTAAAACAACTGTAAAAATGAACTAAAAAAAACGATTTTAACAACTTTAAAGCTCAAATAATGCATGAGTTTTAACAGACGAATTCATGTAAGTGCTTTTATAAAATTATATGCTTCACATTTCTGCCTTTAAACCCTCCAAAAATGTTCCCCATTGACTTCCATTGTAAGTGCAAAATTATATATGAAATATACCCAAGTGAATCAGAATCGAATCCAACTGTGTCAAAAATTATCCAATCAAAACGTGAATCTGTACTGTTGCCCAGCCCCATTTTTACCAATATGTCTTTGTGACAGAAATAATGAAAATAATATTATTTTCATTAAAGGTTACGTTTTCTTTACAAAACATAAATAATTTACAAAATTAAAAACAAGCTTTGTTGGAAAACGATGGCATACAATGCAAAAAATTACTGATTGCTTCGTCATTTTCAAGCCATCGTACTGATGTTTCCAAGACTAGCGTGCCAGCGAGCCATCCTAACTGTTGAGCTCTGTACGGGTAGATAATGTGCTTAAATGTCATGAAAATAATTTCACAAAGCAACAAAATCTAATTGCTCATAGAAAAGGCTTTATTTTCTTCGAGCAAAGTATATTTTCTTATTTTTATTTTCATTTGAATTTGGGGTGAAATTTGATCTGGACATGTTTTGGTGAGATTCACCCTACAGGGAGTTTCTGTAGCCAATATAAAAGCTCTGGTCAGTGCTGCTGTGATGAGCACACGCATGTAGTGCCGCTCACCCTTTATCAGCAGGCACAGAGGAGCGCAAGAGCATCGGCAAACGAGGAAATGATAGAGTGAGAATGGACCTCTGGGGACTGCCAGAGGAATCTGGGCCATCAGACGGCTCTCTGGAGACAGTAAAAGGACAGCGGTGAAGACACAGAGAGGGACACACACACACAAAAGACACCAAACACACAAACTTACAGACTGCTGTTGTTAACTTTGTAAAACTTGTGCCGCGCCAGCCACATTCTGCACACGTACTTGGACGTCTCCATGTCCTCCTGAAACAGAGCAGGAATATTATAACAAAATCAAATTAGTCTTTTATTTTTTTGGGGGGATTTTCTCCCCAATTTGTAATGTCCAATTCCCAATGTGCTCCAAGTCCTCCTAGTGGGGTAGTGACTCGCCTCAATCCGGGTGGCGGAGGACGAATCTCAGTTTCCTCCGCGTCTGAGACAGTCACTCCATGCATCTTATCACGTGGCTTGTTGAGCGCGTTACCGTGGAGACATAGCGCGTGTGGAGGCTTCACGCTATTCTCTGCGGCATCCATGCACAACTCACCACGCGCCCCACCGAGAGCGAGAACCACATTATAGCGACCACGAGGAGGTTACCCCATGTGACTCTCATCCCTAGCAACCATGCCAATTTGGTTGCCTAGGAGGCCTGGCTGGAGTCACTCAGCACGCCCTGGATTTGAACTCGCGACTCGAGGGGTGACAGTCAGCGTCTTTACTCGCTGAGCTACCCAGGCCCCAATCAAATCAGTCTTGAATGCTGGCTTGCCAAAATGTGTGGCATTCCTTAAATGCCAGTTACAAATCCATACACAGCGATTCCACACTTCTCGAACAATTAATCTGGGGGATATCTGTGGGAACCCTGTATGCATGAATCTAAATAGATATGCATGGGCACATATACATGATTGCATAAATCAATGCTAATTTAGCCTTTGAGCTATTTTAGGCACAGAAAAGCATGTAAACTATCCGAGGCGAGGTGGAGCACCGTTGGCCTGTGGACTTACGGTCTGGAACTGGATAGTGTCCTCTTTGTTGGCAAGCTCCAGGGCGAAGAACGACTTATTATGAGTCATATTATTAATGTCATTCCACCTAAAGAAACAATGAAGAGTTCGAGTCAGACACTTGACAGCCGAAACATGCATAACTCAACAAACAAGCGTGAAAGCATGCAACAGTGTCAGTCATCACTATGCAAGCACATAAACAGGTACATACCGAAACACGAGAGGTGCTTTCCCATTTTTGTGTTTGACAAATATTCCATCCAGACAGGAGCCAATGATCACATCTGTGCTTTGGCTGTCCTGTTTAGAAAAATCCTGTTTCAGTTTTCTGCGATTAATCACGATTAATCATGGTACAGAGGTTCATTAAAAAAACCCCATTAATAATAATAATAATATATTATATTATTTACTTTATACTTTGTCTCAAAGAACTTGCAAGAAATTAATTAGTCATCATTTATTTAAATTAAATATGTACATGTTAAAAAAAAGATAAGAGGTAATTAGACACATTTCTACATGTGTAAATCTTTGATTAAAGTTTATTTTTACATGCCATAAAATCAGTGGACATGCTGTAATTAAAAGTTCTGCTGTTTTACACTGGCCTTTTGCTTAATAATAGGATCAAATGGGCCGATTGAATTCATATCAAACTTTATTGACAAGAGAAACTTAAGTGTACATTTCCAATGCATTATTAGACACTATACATACAGATATAAAACATAGTTTAATTTACTGAAGTTTAAAATCTCAAAACTCAGTCTTGTGCGGTTTAGTTTTTCTGGTTCAGATGACAGTGAGCGAGCGTTTTAGGGCGATGCAAAGATATATGGCAGCTTGCCTGTATTTCTCCCACACCTGGCTCACCGCTTGCAGAGACGTCTCGATTCTCCGTATAGTAAATCCGCTCCTGTTTTTATTACACATTCAGTTTTTGTGCAAGGATGTACAGTCAAGTCGAGCGAGTACCTCCTGAAAATTTTATATATGCCAATTTTAGCCACAGGAAGTGGTGAAAAACATTATTGGAGTGGATAAAAAAACCTGATAATTTTTTTTAATGCATTAAATTGTCAACTCTTAATCACAGAAATTAAAGCATTAAATCACCCAGCCCTAATGTACATAATTATTATTTTAGTATATTAATTATTTTATATATTGTACATTTAAATATTTATTATTTATTAGGGCTGTCGATTAAATGCGTTCATTTAGTGCAATTAATTATATAAAAAATAATGCGTAAAAAAAAAAACAAATAACGCAATTACAGGGTTCCCACTCTTTTCAAGGCACATTTTTCCAGGACATTTTATGTGCCCATCGGGTGTAATATTGACACCCGTTTTTGACTTTTGAAGCAAAAACACACAAGAGGTCATGATGTTTATTTTGTGGTTATTGGATGGATGTTTTTCTGAGTTCCGTATTCGACAGTTTAATTAAATTGTATTATCAAACGGGTGTCTAATCAAACAAATAATTTTTATTAGTTACATTATTCAACATAACATTGCATTATTTTGTATCAAATGAAGTGCTTTTATACAAAATCCAAAACACTGGAGATATTTTTGCCAAATGAAATATTACACAAAAGAACATAAAAAAAGTTAGATATTGCTTTAATAGATTATTATTATTATGAAATTACCGTTTACCGTTTGTGCTGCACGCTTTAGAGCACTCTGCTCTCTGTTCTCTACAACACAAATACAGAGTGCGCGTGATGACCATGATGTGGTGTTTTCAGTGTATGAGCGACTGGCTTCACATTCATTTTGAAGGGCGCAGCACACGAAGATTATATATTTATTCATTTAAATCGCAACCTTTTGCTGTTTATTTTCTTTTTTTAATTTTTATTTTTTATTCCCTTTTTCTCCCAATTTGGAATGCCCAATTATCACTACTTAGTAGGTCCTCGTGGTGGTGCGGTTACTCACCTCAATCCGGGTGGTGGAGGACAAGTCTCAGTTGCCTCCGCTTCTGAGACCGTCAATCCGCGCATCTTATCACGTGACTCGTTGTGCATGACACCGCGGAGACTCACAGCATGTGGAGGCTCATGCTACGCTCCACGATCCCCGCACAACTTACCACACGCCCCATTGAGAGCGAGAACCACTAATCGCGACCACGAGGAGGTTACCCCATGTGACTCTACCCTGCCTAGCAACCGGGCCAATTTGGTTGCTTAGGACACCTGGCTGGAGTCACTCAGCACGCCCTGGATTCGAACTCACGACTCCAGGGGTGGTAGTCAGCATCTGTACTCGCTGAGCTACCCAGGCCCCCCCCAACTGTTTTTTTTAAAATAGCTAATACCATGATTTCATCCATGTTTTCCCATCATGTAAATCATAGGGCCCTACATGTGGTAACCATGGTAAAACAGGTAAGTAGAGAATGTACATGACTGGGCTTCTTTCATGACAGTCAATGATGTTGTTTCACAATGTGCAACCGGCAGCAAACTATAAAAATGTGTCTATTTGACACCTATCCCGATCGTTACCATGTTTTTGTACATGTATCAAAAACCTTGTTAGCGGCACAGTCAAACTATACTAAAATATTTCCCATGACAAATAGCTATTTTTCTCATTTGCCATCACATGAAAACTGCATTGCAAAGTATGCATTTTTCTACCTTTGGAGCAATTCAATATATGAACTTTTGTTTTCACGAGACGCATCAGCAGGGGGCAGTCAGCATGCCTCAACAAACCTCACAAGCAGCACAACCACAAAATGAGAGACAGGTTGTGGTATAATTTTTGTTAGTAGCACAAACGGTGCAAGACGAGAATTATATACGAGACGAGAATACTTGAGGCTCTTTTCGAATCACTAAACCTAAATATGAGAAACAGTAATAGTGCCTCAGCAAGTACCACTAATTAATTTGCAACATTTAAGGTCTTTTTCCATCATATTGTGCATTGAACATATTTAAGCACTATTGTTTTATTAATATACATTTGCCCTCAAGATATATCTTGATTTGACAATATTTTCATGGTATAATGCAAAATGTATATTTGAATATTTTATAAATAAATGAATCCCGATGATATTTCTGTGAATTGTTTCATTGTTGACTTATATTTCCACACCCATATTAACCACCGTGAAAAGAAACATGACTTTGACAGATAAAACTCTTGTTTGTGGGTGATAGAGTCGAGCGGATGGTTTACCTTTGCCTGAACACTCTCCTCACCATAACCCTCCATCTTCTCCACCTCCTGCATGTACAGTAACTCGGCCTCAGGTGCGGACAGACCTCTGGGAAAGCAGAGATCAAAGGTCACATTCAGCTAGGGCTGAACGATTAACAGAAATCAAATCGAAATCACGATATGACCCTGTGCGATTTTCAAACCACGATGGCAATGATTTAATTAAAGAAATAAATAGTCTGAGCGCGCTGCCCGCTGTGCTGCACCTATGTGCATGGCTGTTTTGTCTGTAGTGTGTAATGCTTTCTTAAATACAAGTAAACAGGATCATTGTACAACAAATGTGGTTTCACAGTGATTCTGTGCTCCATACACACAAACCCTATCTATCTGTTGCCCTGAGTGACAGATGTGCTCCGAGTTCAGTTAGGTGTGCTAACGTGTATTTAAAGCAACCCAGATTTACATTAATTGCACATTTGTGTAATTTCACATACCTCTGGTTCAGATGACAGTGAGCGAGCGTGACAGATGGCAGATGAGAGCATTTCTCTGCATTAAAAGGCTGTTGTCAACTGAACTTCAAACAACATAAACTTCCATCCCTTCAGTTTTCAAAATAAAAGCTTCCACCGAAATAAAGGCTTGAGGGTTTACCGGGGCTGCCTAGTAAGTTAAGAAATTATTAAAGCTGCACTACGTAACTTTGTGCTCTCTAGTGACATCTGTGGTTGAAACTTAAAATTGCAAGCAATTTGCAGAAGAACACTTTACGTGAGTCGTGTTTCAGCACTGCTCTTCTGGCGGATGAATCTCATGATTTGAGCTTTGCCTGTATGTGATCATATAGAGCCGGAGTCATAACATGCTATTTTCTAGTTGATATTGTGTTATACGTTTAAACATTTGAAACTGAAATATTACTTGCTTTGATGAAGATAAACAACACTCGTATTCACATATTTTGAATTAATTAATTTTACACTTATATAGTGCTTTTCTGACATTACACTCAAATCACTTTTACATGAAGAACAGGTATATTTTAATGATTATTCAAGTGTTTTATCTACTTTTAATGCATGCTTTTATACTACACTTATCAATTTAAGAGGTGAAACCCATGATATGGCTGATTCGAATTCAATGTAAGACTTTATTATTTTTATATTATATTGTACAGCCTCAGTTGATAATGCAAGTGAACCGTAATACTACAATAGTATATCTATGCAATGCACACAATAACACCGTAAACAAAGGATTCAATAATAATGGGGATAAAATATACTTTATTAAACATGAAAATAATATGCTTAAATATGCAATATAACAGTTAGAATTAAATTTCAGAAGTCATAAATATTAGTAAACATGTTACAGTAACTTCCCCCGACAACGTAGATACATCACGATCGATTAACACACGAGTAATGTTCGATTCATACAAGCATGACAAGCAATATTAGCTTCAACAACCCTACCAGAAAACATATCCATGCATTATAGCAGGTAAACAACTTCGCCAAACGGATAACGGATAAACATCCATCTAGATTGATGTCCTGAACTGTTTGAGTGTTACTTAACGGCGGCTCACAAACTAAAATAGTGCATTACCGCCATCTACTGTTAACATGGGATTGTAGTTTCTCCATCCGGAACACGTGACGGCCGGTGCTTCTTTTCTGTGTTTACGGACGTGACGTTATGACGCAAGGATGAACATCATAAGCCAACGATTTCGTGCCAAATCCGACCCGAAAGCTCAAAATACAAATAATTTTTATAGGCTTACCGTAGTGAATCGGGATAAAGTAAGGACATCGTTTTGAAGATTGTTTATGTACTCAATCAATAATGGCAATTTGTTCATTTTTAACCAGAAAATCTTAAGTAGTGCAGCTTTAAAGAAATAAATTACTATTAAATAATAATCAATTATTATAGTAATAATGATAATTATTATTACACAATAATATATTTCTATAACACTTTCTTAACATTATTATTACTGCAATAATAAAATGAACAGAAAAATGACTGTGATGCTTAATATTCAATATATTGCGCAGCCCTAACCCGAGTTTCGAGCACATATGGAAACGAGAGCTCATGCAAACCTCATCTAAAGACCCATGCTGGAACAGACCTTCTGACATGAAAGAGCATTTTATGGAGCTCTCTGCCAAAAGCAGTGAATTTACTTTCAGTCTGGTAGTAAGTCAAGTTGTGGGCTCTTGAGATGAGGCCTCTAACAGAAAACATCTGAACATCTTTGATAACCATGAAGCATCCTCACTGAACCTCATTCAAACAACAGCAAGCCGTTTTTTCCTAATAAAAAAAAAAGGCATCAATGACCACAGGTACGCCTCTCACCGGGAGTTCTGATAGAGCATGGTGACCTTCTGCGTGGCCTCCTCCACAACCCTCTCGTCTTGAATCCAGGGCTAGGAAAGGACGGAAATAAAGGATTTAACTAATACACTGCAGTCGTTAACTTGGGAATATAGAGGTTGCAACAGGTTCACAGTTTACTTACCATTGGGAAAAGCACTATTTTTTGGAGAAATTCATGTGAATCATATCGGTTGAAGTCTCCGAGGTCAGCTGTAACCAACAGCAAAACTTCTGTTTAGTTTAAGATTTTAAAAAGTCAAAATCATTCAAATACACAAAAACATATCACTTATTTCTTAGGAGTATTCCGTGGTCAATACAAGTTAACCAGCGGTGGGTCCAAAGGGGGGCGCTATGTCGTGAAAAAGATTTACGCATAAAACGTAAAAGTCTCCGTATACATAAGTCAGGCCTATGAGGTATCATTTGAAAGCTTAGAATCTGACATTTTCAGAAATATCCATCACTTCTGCATTTAATTGACATAAAATAACAAAATAAGGCCTCAACACATTTACGTCGCAAATTAGCGCCCTCTAGAGGTAATTGGGTAGAAATATTTATATGAAAATAAAAGTCCTTCACATAGCACCTAAATGGACAAGTCATATATCAAATGAAAGGTCTCATTCTCAGGAATGTGACTGTACAGTTAATTTTGTTGCCTTAATACCACAGTTTGAAAGATTTCCAAAAGAATCACAAAGTGAAATATGATTTCTGAAGGTCATCAAATACAAATGTCTCTTTTATGCGCCGATCACTGCTGCTGAAAGCCCCAAGCAGCCAAAAACTTAATATCTATTTTTACCTTAGGCAGTAGTCTAAAAAATAGCTATTTTTAACTTGTCTGTGAGCTTGATTGGCTGAATAATCCAATGTTATATCTTAGATGTCCAGAACAAATTATGCCATCCAGCAGGAAAAGCATGCTAAACAAATCATCAGAAAAATATGTTTTCGACTGTTGATGAAATAATGTTTTATATCATGGAAAAGGGGATGATCTCAGCTTTCTAATGAGCTTGTAGTCCACTCAGAAGCCGAGATATTAAATTAAACAACGAGAGTGGTGCTTGAACTGAAAATTAGACTGAATGTCTATGGACAAGCACATCTGTGAGGGCTAAAATGTGTTAGAGCGCCACCTACATTTCAGATCTGTATATTGTGATGGAATGTGATAAAATAATTTTCTAGTGCTTGCTGCCATCTAGTGGAAAGAAATAAGACTTTTCAATTTGAGGTAGAGTGAACAGAACCAGAATTACATGTTTACAAAGTTTCAAAAAAAAAAAACTGTGCATCATAAGATTATAAACACAAACAATATTATTTATGAATAATTTGAGTATTTTGTTTTATTTAGGGTGATTTCTGAAAAATGAGACCAATGTTTTGCAATTAGTCCACAGTATGTGTGAATGGTGAGCTTCAGATCGAAAATGCACCAGAGTTTAAGGGGTTACGTTTACGGACTGGCCCCATTCACTTCCATTGTAAGTGTCTCACTTTAACAAATTATTGTTTTTTTTTTTCTTTTTTTTTTTTTAAGAAAATGAGGGACAAGTCAAAATTAATTATTATTTTCATAATAATATAAATTAATATATATTATAATACCTATTTAGGCATCAGTTTTACGCACAGATAATTTAGGTAAAAAAATAAAGAAATTCGATTTTTAAATTTTCGGTTGAAAATGCAAGTTGTGCTTTTAATAGTCAGGGTTAAGGGTTTCTTCAAATCACCAACCCCCAAGTATGAGCAATGGTGATGATTGCCTTAATAAAACACTACTTTGGCGTTTAAATATAAAGTGTGATATGACACTAAGACCTACAGCATTTAGAGTAACAGCACAGCTAATTTTAGTAACCCTGAAAGACGTTTTGTTATGGAAGGAATTGATTTAGCCTTTGTAACTGTAGCAGTTCAACATTAACAGCATTCCAAATGGGCTTGTTAGAAATGTTCACATCTATGTCGACAATTTCAAGCTTTGCCATCGCGAGAAGCTTCCTTACCCAACAATGCAGGTACACAAAAATAACTTGTGCTGAACGCATAGCATCTGCGAAATGACTCAAATCAAGACAAGATGAGGGCCCTCTGATAGCGCAAATACAGGGAAATGTCAATGCAATGCTGACCTTATTTCCTAATGGGTGACAGAGTTTAGATTTGGTTGCGACAGTGAGTGATGTCAGATCTTCTGCTATGTTAACAGCAGCCAAGTAACCGGTGCTGCCAGATATATCTTTGTCAGCAGTGCTTGAGATTCTTCCCTTGAGTAAAAGCTAAAGCCGGACAAGTCGAGCTTGATTAATTTTCTGGATGTAAACTCCATGATGAAATTTCTGGACTCAAGCACCAATGAACCCACAACTCTCGATGTGTTGTCTTAGGAATTTTAATGGAATAATGCACCCAAAGATGAAAATTCTGTCATCGTTAACTCATTCTCATGTTGTTCCAAACCCATATGACTTAATTTCTTTCTATAACAAAAAGAGATATTTTCAAGAATGTTCATGCTGCTTTTTGCTATCAAAGCATATAGTGATCCCAGGTTGTCAAGCTCCCAAAAGGACAAAAAAGCCCCATAAAAGTACCACAAATGTACTCCAGAAGAATTGTGCACAATTTTCAAGTCTTCTGAAGTCATATGATAGCTATATGGGAGGAACAGACCTAAATATAAGTCGTTATTTACTAAAAATCCTCCCCTCTGCCATTACTCTCAAATTCCAATTACAGATCTGGGTGATTCTTACGAAACTCAATACAAAAAAAAATTTATAAATTATATTTTGCATAAATGAAGCAAACATTGAGGACTATTAAGATATTTTGCATTGTGACATTATTTTCAGGGAACTTAAGCACACTTTACCACCCAATTCTCATTACCGCAACAAGTCCAGATGTTTTCCTTTCACTATTCCCATTGTTTTCAATGATGATTCTCATTAGCACAACAGTCATTTATTTTATTTGCTCTATTACAGTAAAAAGGGCAACACCAAGGGAGTACTACTATAATGCATTAATATTTTACAATTACCCTTTAAGCTCGGATGGGCCCGTACATTACAATGCATATAAGCATTATGAACAAAACTGAACAAACGCTTTGAAATTAGATTTTTCAATTTTTGATAATTTATAAGAAAAAATTGCACTGCACATATTATTGTAATCGGTAAAAACATCAAACTGATCAAATAGTCATGTGTCATATGTTGTTGGAAAGCTCTCAAAGAGTATGATAGTGTTAAAAATATGTTGTTTTACTCACAGACAAAAATATAGCGAGTAATAGCTAAGTATATGTCTTTGACATACATGTTACATGTAAACTGGTGTTACTAATAAGCCGCATTTTCACCTATAACTTCACGAAAAATAAACAGAATATTAAATATCACATACCATTACTTCGAGGAGGCGATTATCTTTAAAACAAGCCAACACACAACATAATCGGATGCATAGATCATTATATAATCCACACGAAGCACAATGTGCACTCAGCACATAATGTGCTATCTGGGTAGAAACACGTTAGCTTTCCTGGATCAGATGACTTCATCAGAAACGATGTAGTACGGTGTCCAGCGTCATGGAACGCTACACCAATCATATCAGGATTCAGATCACTGCAACCAGAGGTGAAGGTCATCCAAATATGGGCAGAGAGGATCGTTCACTCTAATTACACATGGCCACCAGACGATGGTGCCAAGGCATGATACAGACTCAATAATGACTCTAATGACACAGAATGGAACTGAATGAGATCTCGTTACTCATACCTGCATGCTTTGGAGAGAGAGCATACCTTAATTATTATGTTTTATTTGTTTGGAGAGGCTTTTGGACACTGGGATAAATAAAATTTGTAACGCTATAACTTTTGATTGCTTTGTCGTATCAACACAAAATTTTACTCAGTAACAGGTGGCTTGATTGGGAACAAAACAAAAGCAGTTTTTCAGAGCCACTTATTCATACCCAGAGTTAGTCAAATCAGAAAAATAAGAAAAAAAAAATGTTTTTTGGCTCAAATTATTTTAATCTTTAATCTCGTAATCTACATAATTATATTTGAAAAGTTTTCTTTAAAATGAATCCAAACACTTGACCATCCTTGCTTTTTCTCAAGTTATAAGCCTTTAATTTTGGGTATGCCACTGAAACAGAAAATCTTTAAAAACACCGTCAAAGCTAAAATAATACATATTTTTTTCACATTCCAGTAATAAGAATATTAAAATTACCATATTTTTTAGTATTGCGATAATGAGAATTTAGTGTAAAATGTGCGTAACTGTCATGAAAATAATGTCACAAAATGTAGAAAAAAATATTAATGGCCCTTCATTTTCTATATGCAAAATATAATTTTCTATTTGTTCTTATAGGTCCAGGACATTTTCTTGACAACTTTTGTGAGGATCACCCACCTGCGTCTTCAAGCTTGGCACATCGCTATCAGTTATGAATCACTCAAGAATCAATGCTGTGTGACGTCAATAACTATGTGCTTTCTGTCCATTTTCAAGCTTGTATGGGAAAAAAACATGGCATTGAAAGACCTCCTATTTTGTTCCATGAAAGAATGTCAGACATACAGGTTTGGAATGACGTGAGGGTAAGAAAATAATTTGAAAATCACTTTTGGGTGGACTATTCCAGTAAAGGGGGACTTAGAAATACCCAAATGAATGATACCAAGTTACATATTACAATATTACAAATAAGGGCACTCCTGCAGCATTGCCAATTTAACTGCTAAACACAAAGTCAAAATACCTTGCACCGCCAAACTGGCCAGATGGATGGCCTGTTCAATTGAGCAAGGAATCTTCCCCTCCAGAACATCTTTCTTCAGCTGGAGATAATACTGATACCTGTTTGAAAAACAAGAAATGAATACGTGAATTCAAACAAGCACCTTTAGCACACAACTGATGCGATCATTTCCGACATGTTTTTTGTCATTCACCTGGTTATCTCTTGTTGTAACTGGGTAACAGACGACACATAGAACACCACTCCAAAGTAAACGGTCGGCTCCAGTCCATACTTGTCGAGCTGTTTCTTCAGCGGCTTCTCCAAATCAACCCATCTCGGCTGGTTTTGTTTGTTGTAGTACCAGAGACTGAAATATGTTATCTGGAGAATGAGCAGAATTTCATTAGTCACTCTTTTCACTTGTGAGAAACAACAGAGCATAACATGGAACATGCGGGCGTTAAACTTAAAATCACTTTTTCATAAGTTTGACCAAGAAGACATTATTGTCAGCTTACACGCCCCCCCCCCCACCCCCCAAATAAAACTGCTTGGAAAGGGGTAGTTGAAATTAAATTCCATGCAGTGAAACATGCTTTACTGCATCTAAAACTATTATAAACAACTATTTTCTGAAGAGACTACATTTAATATTTGCACTTTTAAAAGTTCACTTGTCACACCACAGGTAGGGCTGTGCAATATGGACAAAAAAAAAAAAACTGCTATTGCCATTGTGATTTTAATTGCAATTTTGGCAAATGTTTTTCCTTATTCACATATTTTACATTCTAAAACACGTTTCAGGAGGGAAAAATTGCCGTTGCATTAATAATAGATGATAGCGCTGGTTATTTCTTTGCGCCTTTTTGATTTTCTTTATTCACCTTCCTGATTTCTGTTCTGTTCGCTCACTGGTACCTTACTGGTGCACTGCATTCTGACTGGCGAGATCTCTTCAGTGTGCAAAAAATGTGCACCAATCAAAATGGCGAATTATACAATCACAGAATTCGGAGTAAAAATAAATAAAAATAAAATAGCAGCTTGCTGCGGTTTATAAAATGTTGCAATTTTATTGCGATTCCGATTAATTGCACGGCCTTAAACACAGGACAATTAAGACAAATTAAGGCAAAAAAGTTGTTAAAAATGAAATAAAGAAAAATTTTATAACAAAGAAATGATGACGAGTTTTAGCATCAAAAATATCCAGTATATAGTTTTGTTTATATATTCATATAACATTCATTTCTTCAACTTCGGGCAATTTTATGTCTTAAATGTTTTAAAACATTTTTTAAAACGAAGTTGTTTCAGCTTTTGTTGTTGTTGTTATACAAGTCACATTAGAACTGACTTTTTTGACTGAATTTTTGTTTACCATGCGTACTTTTCAAATGTCTTTTATGTATAGATTTGACTGTTTTAGTCTTGTCCCAGACCCAGATGTTCAATATTAAACTATGAAAATCCATTATAGAAAAATTCTTACATTTTTAACACTATAATTTAAAAAAGTGAAATTTGTGATATTTATTGTGTGAAAATTATTTCTATAAATTGTTCCAAAATTACATCTTTCCCGCAGTAGTGGCGATCTTTTTTAGGGATGGGTTAAGTATTGATACAGATTTACCGATTCGATTCCGATTTCAATTCATATGGGTATATTTCAGTTATAATGTCCCTTTTGCTTACATATTAAATAATAATAATGCTGTTAATTATACCTTCTAACTAGGTACAATATGAAAATATTCATTTGACTAATTATATTTTGTTAGTTTTTGGTCACATTTTAGCTTTTTTTTAAATGCACAAATCAATGTATTTAATTAATAAACATGATATTGTATTACACATTTTATATTTTGTAAAATTTGTATTGTTTTACTGCATAATTTGTACTATTTACAGGTATTTACATTGATTTGTTGAACACGTGCCAAAACCGGTACTGTCTCTTTAAGAAAACCCGGCATTTATGTAAATGTGTGCATATTAATGAGACTCGAATGGCTTTATCTTATCCATACTATGCATGATTACAGTTAAATGTTTATTTTTGTTTTTGATCAACAGATGACCGTAGAGAACAGAAAGGGTATTAAAAGAGACATTATTCAATAACAAATTGGTTGCGTGGATCTCGTCTTTGGACACACGGAACAACTTTTCCTCTTAAAACGCAGTTAAAGGATGTCACTGCTGAATACTCCACCACTATACTACACAATCACTTGTGGGTGAAATTTGAACATTTACCACCCAGTTGCCAAATATATACATTTTTAGACGCATTGCAAACGTGAGTGATTTCCCCTCATTGTAGTGGAGGGTTGCTTATAGAGTAAAATATCTATCCATGGCTTTTGAGAATCTATATCGACCAAATTTAAAAAAAACTATGAACCAAAAAAATCAAACATTTCCAAACAATTTAAGCCCTAAAACAAGCTTTTTCAAAAGTTAGTGTTCTTGTTAACCAAGGGGACAAGAGAGTCAATGAAGAGCATGCTTGAGATGAAATACGAGACAAAACAAAGAAAAATCAAGGGAAATATCACTTGTGAGCAGAATATTTTTACTGGACGTCATTTCCAACCAAGCTGTAATTTTGCCAAATTATGTAAAAATGTTGAAAATATTATTTAACTGTGTGTATTTAGGACACATCAAATGTTAGCTATGAAATTCGCCTTAGAAAGACAAAGGAGTCGGTCATTTTATAAAATTGAAAAAAAAAAAAAAAAAATAACATAAAAAAATAAATTTCTATCAGCATCATTTCCAGCACAGAATTCTATTAAACACATTAGAGGTTGACCTGCACTGTAAAAAATGTCTGTAATTTTAACGGTAAAAGACCGTTAAAAGTTAAAAAGTTAATTGGTAAATGGGCAGTTACCTTAAAATATACGGTAAAAAATTATAATATATTTAAAAAGACAATACATGTACTTTTACAATGTTGTAAAAAAAAAATTTACATGTAAAAAATATGATTTTCCCGTATAATTAACGGTAAAAATTTATATTATGTTTAACAAGAGAGTACATAGACTTTTTACAGTAAATTATTGTTAAAATTACGGTTAAAAAAAAAAAAATAATTCCCAGAATTCCCTGCATTACCCATCACATTTCATTATATTTTATGGGAATAGTTTTGTTTCTTCTTATTTTTAATATCACTTATCTACATTGGGGTGTTCTGTTTTATATTTAATGTAGTTTAGTTAAATTTATTGCATTATGTTAATTTCACGTTACCCTGATGTTGTTTAGTGTGAGTGACACTGAGCACTGTCTCTACATGTTTATTGGTCATTGCTCTTGGAAAGGCCACTACTGATGAACTTCATGTCATCACGTGCCCTTGTGTAAATACTACCGCGAGTAACAATGCATTATAAAGTTTATATCATTTAATAATATGAACGGTAATGCACTGTAAAATATACAGGGATCAAAATTACATCCCGTAAAGCATGAAGCGTCGTTACCGTATTTTTTTTTACAGTGAATTTCTGGCAACCGCAGCTGCCCGTTTTTTTACCGTAAATTTAACAGGATTTTTTTTACAGTGTATTTATCGGTTTTACTGATTAATCAGCGCTGATATTTGTGTTTTAAACTGTTGTTTGTTTTATTCCTCCGTGGCTGGCGCTGGAGGGTTCTACAGTATAATAGCGCCCTCTAGAGGTTAAATAAAAACAATCACTGACTCTTCGTGGAGTTTGTCATGTCACGTGACTAGGCAATGCAGAGACATGGATGCTTCAGCAGCAGATTTAAAACATTCACAGAGAAAAGCCAAGATTGTGTTTATAGTACACGTTATTACTACAGAAAGTCATGAAAAAATAAATGAATAAGACAACAAATATTTAACAGTAGGTGTTTTGATACTTCATTTAAATTTTTCAAATTTTTATTTTTTCCCTTTTTCACCCAATTCCCAATACGCTTTTAAGTCCTAGTGATTTGCCTCAGTCCAGGTGGCGGAGGACGAATCTCAGTTGCCTCCATGTCTGAGACCGTCAACCCGCGCATCTTATCACGTGGCTTATTGAGCGCACTGCCACGGAGACATAGCGCGTGTGGAGGCTTCACGCCATCCACCGCGGCATCCACGCTCAACTCACCACGCGCCCCACCGAGAACAAACCACGATATAGCAACTACGAGGAGGTTACCCCATGTGACTCTACCCTCCCTAGCAACCGGGCCAATTTGGTTGCTTAGGAGACCTGACTGGAGTCATTCAGCATGCCCTGGGATTCGAACTAGCGAACTCCAGGGGTGGTAGCCAGCGTCTTTTACTACTGAGCTACCCAGGCCCCCGATAATTCATTTGTTTAAAACGAATTGCTTCACTGGAGAACTGCATTGGCAAAACATGGAGAGGATGCTAACATTAGCTGTTCGTATGATTAGAACAATGTTACAGATCGAAGGATGGAAACTGCTTACCTTTCGTCTTAATTTGCCGTTTTGAATACAAAAACGAATTTACTTAATTTACTTATGAGTTTTTATTTTCGAGTGGTTGAGGGGCATCCAATTTGTTACAGTCAGGTTATAAACATGAGCGCTCTGAAGAGGTTTTGTTGCTCAGTAGATTAATAAGTAAATCATCAGTAGTAAATCATAACTTCATGTTAATGCCGACCTTATGTGAAAACGCTTTTGCTCGGCTGATCGCTTGCTTCAGAAGACAAACACAGTACACTGGGTGAATGCACGCGTACAGGAACAGTCCGTTTTACATTTGATATTTTTTTGACTATAAAGTTTACAAAACTTTTCTCTGTGACAAAATAAACGTCTGTCCAAGCTTCCTGCTTCCTTTCTATATCCGAAATGTAAATCATATAATCACGAGAGGGCACGTGGATATATAACAGGGCTGTCAAATGAAAATTCGACTTTTTTTGCTAAAACTGCGCATTCGAATTTTGGATGTGTGCCAAGCAGTGATGATGACTTCAGATCGATCGCATTCTTGTGCTAAAAAAGCGCTAGACACAGCGCAACAAATACAGTTTAACAGAAAGCAGGTGTCTCATCATGTTTTTTAAATTTCTTTTTTAATTAGACACATCATCTAATAAACAGCGCTTCAAAACGAGACGCTGAATAAACAAAAACAAAGCGAAACTAAGACGTGCGTCTAGCGCGCTTACATAGAAAAACAAATGGATGGTTGCAAAAGCGTTTGGTGTGAACAGCCCCTTACAGTTGGCGGAGGTCTTTGGCCGTTGCGTCTTGCTCATTTATAAGCGTTTCAGATTAAGCAATGAGTTTCTTTAAACACCTTGTCAGGATAGATGTTCAACTTGGAAATGTGTCTTGAGATCCTCACGTTCGGTTCCAGTCTGTTGTGTTTCATCTGACTGAACAACCCCAGACCTGTGCTCATAGTCTGAGCCACTTCACCACCGAGTTCAGCCAAATACCTCTGCTATCTGTGAATATTGCTACTCTACATACAACTGTAACGAATAAAAAACAATGTGCTATTTCGCTGTTATTACAGCTCGAGTCTGGGGTAGTATATACTGTGGCATCAGTGCAGGTGTAACACCATGTGAAATTTCTATTGAAGCGTTTACCCCCCCCGCCCCCATTCTACTTTTGACTTAACATTTGAAAATATGGACCGACTAAAATGTTTTATTTATTTTATGCACATTAGTTGAAAATGAAATGCTCTTTTTTAACAGCAAGGAATGTTCTTTGCAATAATATAACACGGTGATGTACGGTTTATGTATACAATGCGCCCTCGTGTGGACTAAAGAAAAAACGTCAATTTAAAAATCAGTTGACTTTAAAATTTGAATTTAATTCAAATTTTGAAAATATTTAAGGTCAAAATTCGAATTTAGTTTCTCTGCCCAATTAACAGCCCTAATACATAATAAATACAACACAATTCTAAAATTACTTGATTTTTATTTATTTGCTTTTCTCTCTCCCTTTCTTGTACATCATTCATATATAGTTTATACTAGAGTGGAAAGTTTTCATTCATACTAGCGGCCTGTATTCCCACTTAGTTATCGGTATCGGCAAAACACACTATCGGATGACGTCTAAAACACAGTTCAGAATTTGAAATGTACTAAAATGTTCATGACTTTCAGAAAAATATTAGTTCAAAAATTAGCCTAATTAAACTTTACTTTCTAGATGTCCATGGTCCTAAAAGTGCCCAACGTTTAAGAAACACCCATAACATGGTAACCTAAAAACCTGATCCTGAATTTAAAAAGGGCATTATATTTGTCAACTTCTTAAATAGCAATATAAATACATGTTTTACAATTGATTATGCTTTAGCTTATAAATAACTGCATTGTTCCAGCAAGCACACTTTTAGTACTCCCGATGATTGATCAGACTCTAGTAAAGTTGACTACACTTTTAACGAAAAGTCAACATTCCTTTAGGTCAAATGATCAAGTCAAGAGTTACTGTACAAGCAATTTTCCTTGTGGGTCTTTACATGTATTATGTTTCGAAAGAGGATTTCCACACGCTCTATTTTCATTTCATGTCTCTTAATAGCCTTTCTGTTATTTACAGTCAACAATATTAAATTGAATCACACATTGCACGGATGAGGTAAAAACAAATGTGTAACTTCTCTCTCGTTAATTTGTGCTGCGCTCATTCAACCGTAAACACTTCCTAGCGATGCTGCCAGTTCTCTTAAAGAGACAGTACCAATTTCAGCGCATGTTATACATATCAATGTAAACTCAATGTAAATCGTACGAGTGCATATAAACATATAAGTGCAAATAAAATGAAGTAATGTAGTAAGTGTAATAAATGTGTAAATTATAAATATTTAAAGGCACAATCATACATATGAAATAATTTAACAAATAGGCTCTTGCAGAATCTATTCAGGGGTTTGGTTAAAAAAAATGTGCATAGTAGTTTTGGTGTAGTTTATTATTTTTATAATATAATTATTACATAATTGTTATATGTGTAATTATATTTTCATTATTAGGCTCCAACCTTGTGAATATTTTGTTAAAAATGTGTATTTTAAACAGTGACAGCAGTCTGTATCATTATTAAATTTTTTAATTTATAATTTATAAAAAGTTATACAAATTTCATGACCATATAAGTTGATGTGAAATGTGAATATGAAATCAGTAAATTTTTAAGAAGCTAAAATGTGACGCTGACTACCACCCCTGGAGTCGCTAGTTCGAATCCCAGGGCGTGCTGAGTGACTCCAGCCAGGTCTCCTAAGCAACCAATTTGTCCCAGTTGCTAGGGAGGGTAGAGTCACATGGGGTAACCTCCTTGTGATCGCTATAATGTGGTTCGTTCTCGGTGGGGCGCGTGGTGAGTTGAGCGTGGATGCCGCGGTGGGTGGCGTGAAGCCTCCACACGCGCTATGTCTCCGTGGCAACGCGCTCAACAAGCCACATGATAAGATGCGTGGGTTGGCGGTCTCAGATGCCGAGGCAACCGAGATTCGTCCTCCGCCACCTGGACTGAGGCGAATCACTACGCCACCATGAGGACTTAGAGCGCATTGGGAATTGGGCATTCCAAATTGGGAGAAAATGCGGAAAAAATCAACAAAAAAAAGAAGCTAAAATGTGGTTAAAATGATGAAAAGCAAAATATATAATAACATTTACAATCTCGCGTACTATATTGCATGAAGTCATACATATAAATACTATATACATGTGAAGATGCCCCCTTCCTGGTTAGCTTAATATCTTTTTTCAGTTGCGTTACGCTTACATGTCATTAAAAGTCTGGCGAGTAAAAACTAAAATTTACTAGCCAATGGCGATTCTTTCTCCAACATGTCCGTAGAGGGTTGCTATCACATGATGTGTTTAAACTCTATGAACCTTGATAATTAGATGCTGATGGTGAGAAAATCTGATTTTGGCAGAAAATATTCCGACTGCATTCAAATGAACAGCACACAATCCAGGGTAGATTCTTGGCTCACAAGCGTTTAGGGGGTTTGACAGCATTTTGGTGGCAGTCCTAGAATAGCCCGAGACTCCAGACAGTGCCAGCGAGCTAAAATAAACATACGCCCATGGTGTGTTAAGGTGATTTCTACCAGATTAACGCATGCAGCGGAAAACAACGGCAGGCCTACCTCTCGTAACTCGAGTCTCTGAGCAACTGCTTCCAGGCATTCCTGGCCCGTACTCTCCACCGACAGTGTAAACTCCACATATTCACCATTCAGCAGCTGTATGCGGGTCACCAGGCAGCTCTTGCTGGAGACCGTGTATCTTCTGGTTCTCTTGAGTTTTAATCCGAATGGAAGGGGCATGTTTGACCGGTGCCTCGACCTTCCTCGAGTAGAATGATTTGATTCAGCTTTTCTTTATAGTTAATCCATCGAGAGGTGCAGGATTATACAGGGCTCCACCACACAAGCATACGCGTCCCTGGATGAAGACAAAACAGAAGCAAAATGGATAAGAAATGAAAATAAAACACACAAACATGTCACTCTTTTATCTTCCATTTATGATAAAAATCACTAACTCTTGGTAGAAATACAGACAAGAAAGGCCATTTTGAATACTTGTAATTAAAATAATGTAATGCACAAGCTGTCGGCCAGCAATCAGCTTGCTTTTCTTAAAAATAATTAAAACAGATCAATACTACAATTAATATTACTATGAATCAATGAGTCATAAAAAGCACAATAATTACAGAAAACATGAACAGTAAATATGCATCCATGCACCAGCTATGAGATCAGTCTAACTGGTTGTTTATTAAACTATGTAAAATCTTAATATTAATAATACATCAAAAATAAAAAATAAAAAAATCAACTAGCAATATTAGGTACTCTGGTACCAGTTAAAATACTGTATATTTGCAACACGGATGATAATCAGTGTTGGGCGTAATGCATTACTATGTAATTAATTACTGTAATTAAATTACTTTTTCAGTGAAAAAAGTAAAGTAAGGGATTACTCTTAATTTTTAAGTAATTTAATTACAGTTACTTCTGATGTAATTGCATTAAATACTGTATAGACTGCAGAACAATTCTATATAAAACAAAAGTGAATTTAAAATCGAAATGTAACGTCTAATGTTAAAATGTACATTTTTTAATTTAACGCCGCCCCTTTAAATTCTTTGGCCAGCTCATGAATAATTTATTTGATTTATTTGAAAGAATTAAAAGAACAGTTTCATGTCTATCCTTGTATTTTTCATCTGATCGAGGTTGATCAGGGTTTTAGAAAGTAATTAGTAATAAGTAATGCAATTACTTTTCAGACGGAGTAATTAGTACAGTAATCCAATTACACTGTAGAAGATGTAATTAGTAGTTTGTAATTAATTACTTTTATAGGGTAACTTACCCAACACGATTGATAGTATAACACATATTAATGCATATTTGATTTCTATGTTCATGGGTTATATTACGTAATATCACAACTATTTGAACGAGTAAATAAACTAATTGTAAAACCAAATACTGTAAATCAAAACAATAACACATATTGTTCAGGAGTGCGACTCGAAGTACACATTTAAATCACCCGAAACTGCAATAATAAGCATGTAAAAGTTAATGTACAACTCTTAAATCTATTTTCATTGTTAGAAATAGTCATTTGTTTTGCATTTATGAAATATAAACAAACACAAAACTGTCTTTTAGACTGACTTCTGAAGCAACAAGTGACCACAAACATCGCCCACACCCTAGCAGGAGTTATATATATGATTAAACAAGACGCTTAACTCTTTAAATATACATTTATAGGTAGATATAAATCAGATTTACGGAGATTAACGGGGTTTTGTTCATAAATAACATGTTAACGGCGCGCGCAGACTAACAATTCACAATCGCTTACCTGCTGGATTCTCCGATTTAGTGTGCATTTAATTTACAGCACTGGTGATTTGAAGCATAAATTATGGTTTAAGATGACAATAATCCAATATCTGGTGAAGTTGTTTTTTTCGGGATTGACGCATGTTTCAGGTTCGTCGGGTCACACTCCTGCCGCTGCGTCACTTCCGCTCGGAATTCCAGTGGAAAGGGGATCTGTATGGAGTTATAATTGTGCCACAATTCTGCGCGCCAAATAATATTTTGAGATCACAAAAAAATGTCTGCATGCGCAAGATGATATATTGAGAACGCAAAAAGCAAACTGTCAGAATTCTGAGCAAATTCACATTCAAATAAACTTTATTCAAGCGCAAAATTGATTTTCATTTGCTCAAAATGAATTTATCTTTGCAAGAAGATACATCGCTTTACAAAACTGAGTTCAAGCACGTGCAAAATAACTCAAAATATCATCTTGCGCATGCAGAAAATTTTTGATGCGCTAAAATATCATCTTGCGTGTGCAAAATAACTTTTAGTGTGCTCAAAATATCATCTTGCGTGTGCAGAAAAAAAATTTTGGCACTCAAAATATCATCTTGCATGTGCAGGACATTTGTTTGCACTCAAAATATCATCTTGCGTGTGCAAAATAACTTTTTGTGCACTCAAAATTTAATCTTGCACACGCAGAACATTTTTGTGTGCTCAAAATATAATCTTACGCACTCAAAATATAATCTTGCATATGCAGAAAAAAAATTTCACACTCAAAATATCATCTTGCGTGTGCAAAATAACCTTTTGTGCGCTCAAAATTTCATCTTGCATGCGCAGAAAATTTTTGTGCGCTCAAAATATAATCTTGCACATGCAAAAAAAAATTTGTGTGCTCAAAATATCATCCTGCGTGTGCAGAAAGTTTTTTTGGCACTCAAAATATCATCTTGCGTGTGCAGGACTTTTGTTTGCACTCAAAATATCATCTTGCGTGTGCAAAAGAACTTTTTGCGCACTCAAAATTTCATCTTGCACGTGCAGGACATTTTTTTCGCACTCAAAATATCATCTTGTGTGTGCAAAATAACATTTTCTGCACTCAAAATTTCATCTTGCACACGCAAAACATTTTTTGTGCGCTCAAAATATAATTTTGCACATGCAGAAAAAAATTTTGCACTCAAAATATCATCTTGAGTGTGCAAAATAACTTTTTGTGCACTCAAAATTTCATCTTGCACGCGCAGAATTTTTTTTTGTATGCTTAAAATATCACCTTGAACATGCAGAAAATGTCTTGTGTGCTCAAAATATCATCTTGCATGTGCAAAATAACTTTTTGTGTGCTTAAAATATCACCTTGTGCATGCCAAAACATTTTTTTGCACTCAACATATATTGTGTGTGCAAAAAAACTTTTTGTGTGCTCAAAATATCACCTTGCGCATGCGGAACTTTTTTTTTGGAACTCAACATATCATCTTGCGCGTGCAGAAAATTATTTGTGCGCTCAAAATATCATCTTGTGCATGCAGAATTTTTTTTGTGTGCTCAAAATATCTTGCGCATGCAGAATTTTTTGTGTGCAAAAAAACTTTTCGAGAGCTCAAAATATAATCTTGTGTGTGCAAGATAACTTTTTGTGCGTTCAAAATTCCACCTTGCATGCACAGAACATTTTTGTGCACTCAAAATATAATTTTGCCCGCGCAGAATTGTGGCACATATATGACTCCATATATCTGGAGGATATCCATGCGCGGGTCTATTTTCTCTCACAATCATGAGGGCCAGGCGCTTATTTTCAGTTTCATCAGAGTCATGAGACCTGAATTTTGACGCAGAGTGAAGACTAACGAAAGTCTTATGTTTGAAGAAGCAAAACATGACAATTTTTTTGACTGCAGGTCTAAATTACACTAATAAAATGAACAATTGTGCTGCGCGCGCATGACGTCAGCGGTCTGGAATGTGTGGAATGAGAGCAGCTGTGATGTGAATATACTGTAGATCTGCACTTTACCACAGTAAAAGGGTGTTCACTTTAAGAATTGGGGATTTGTGTGTCTCTATTATGTCATAATATGCTTTAATATTTTTTTTGCATTAAAATAAAACTAGTTAGGGAGTATTTAGATGAAGTTCCAGAACACAGTGCATTGTAAATTTATAGGAGTATTCTTTGTTCAATACAAGTTAAGCTCAATCGACAGCATTTGAGGCATAATGTTGATAACCACAAAAATGCATTTCGACTCGTCCCTCCTTTCCTTAAAAAAAAAAAAAGAAGCAAAAATCGAGGTTACAGTGAGGCACTTGATGGAAGTGAATGGGGGCCAATAGAGTCTAAATTAATTTCTGTGATAATCAACATTATTCCACAAATGCTGTTGATGGAGCTAAAGTTGTATTGAACCCAGAATATTCCTTTAATTCTAAAGGACTTAAAAATGTGTAAAACAACATGTCACCAAATGTGATTGTTTTAGCATTTTTTTTTATTATTATTTATATTAAATATTATTAAACAAAAATACAGTTGTCAAGGCATTTAAAGATATACATTAACATAACACTCTTAAAAGTAAAGATTAATTAATTTCTCAGTAGTTAATAAAGAAAAAAACTCAATGGATGATTAATAAATCAGCAGCTGTAACAGGAAATTTACAGTTTTGTGAACAGGACAGAATTATATATATTTATTATTTCAGTGCATCTACAAATGCTCAATATCATCATGTCAGTGTAAACAACCATTGCTTTTAAGACACTTATAGTTGCCCTTAAAAAAGCTTTCAACCATTTTCTAAATAAAATACATCGTGTCTATGATATCACGCCTATTTTTAAGATTTATGCATTTAAATTTCATAACAAAATTCCATCAAATTTAATTGTGTAATTTTTTTACAAAAATAAATATTAAATAATAAATATAAATATTTTATTATAAATGTTTCATTTAAAAAAATATTTGTATTTTATTTAGTTAAAGATAACCCAATTTAATTTTAAATTGAAATGCATAATTCTTAAAATATATATTTTTTTAAGCGTATGAATACTGCAGTGTTTAATGTTTGCACAACAAACAAAAAAAATAAAAATAAAAAATAAAAAATGACGACCTCTCAGCTAGAGCCACATGCGTGGTTTTGAAATAGCTCCTAATTGGGCCGTTTGTTATAACATTTACAGTCGTCCTTTAATAATAATAATAATAATAAAAAGAAATTTACACAGTAAAAGTTTCTTTCATATCTCAGTACATAATCAGCTGGTGTAAAAGGATATAATCCTGTTTAAACCTCAAATTGTTTATTATAATGTAATAACAAATACTATTCATAAAGAAGTCGACATCAACAGCTGTAAAGACATCTTCAGTTTTCTGAATAAAATTAACTGCATCTACTAGTAACTATCCATGTAATAATCAGCTTCACTAAAGTAGTAAAACTACAGTAAAAGTCACAAACTGCATTTGTAGGTTTCAAAAAGGTTTCTTAAAATGTATGTTTTTTTTATTCTTAACTTGATTGCGTAACCATGGCCTCTGACCTCATCAAACACTGTATGAAGGAAATGGTCATCTGTGGTCGCTGATGGTAGTTTATTTCTTGTTTGTAAAGGACTGTCAGATTCTTCTACAAACAGGTATGTGATGGCAGGAGCACAGGGTGTCTGCAGGTCATTCTGTAAGTTGTCCAGAAGGTGGAACATTTTGTTCTATTGGGAATATTGGAGAAATAGACGGTTGTAAGTTACTGGGGAAAGAAGTGATTCTATCATCTATCGTGGCAAGAAAAAGTATGTGAACCCTTTGGAATTAGCTGGTTTTCTGCATTAATTGCTCATATAATGTGATCTCATCTTCATCAAAGTCACAAGTATAGACGATCACAATGTGTTTAATCTTTCATGTCTTTATTGAACCCATTAAAAATTCACAGTGTTGTGGAAAAAGTAAGTAAACCCTTGGATTTAATAATTACCTCAACTAAGCATTTCCGGTAGCTGCAGATTAGACCCGCACAATGATCAGAAGGAATTTTTGGATCATTCTTCCTTACAGAAGTGCTTCAGCTCAGACATATTCTTAGGATGTCTGGTGTGAACGGCTCTCTTGAAGTCATTCCACAGCATCTCTATTGGGTTAAGGTTTGGGCTCTGACTGGGACACTCCAAAAGATGGATTTTCTTTTTTTCAAGCTATTCTGTAGTGGATTTACTTCAATGTATAGGGTCATTGTCCTGCTGCATCACTCAACTTCTACTGAACTTCATCTGGCACACAGCCACCCTGACATTATCATCTAGGATATCTTGATAAACTTGGGAATTAATTTTTCTGGTCCAGGCCCCGAAGCAGCAAAGCAGCCCCAAGTAATGATGCTCCCTCCACCGTACTTCACCAATGGGATGTTTTCATGTTGGTATGTGGTGCACTTTTTATGCCATACATAGTGCTGCATGTTATTCCCAAACAATTCAACCTTAGTTTCATCAGTCCACAAAACATTTTCCCAGTAGCGTTGTTGAGTGTCAAGGTGGTGTTTGACAAACTTCAGGCATGCAGCAATGTTTTTGTTGGAAAGCAGCGGCTTCCTTCATGGTGTCCTGCCATGGACATCATGCCTGTTTAATGTTTTCCATATAGTAGACTCATAAACAGAGATGTTAACCAGTTCCAATGATTCCTTCAAGTCTTTATCTGTCACTCTAGGGTTCTTTTTTATCTCAATGAGCATTCTGCGGTGTGCCCTTTGAGTCATCT